>NC_092049.1:131249778-131328069 GCF_003086295.3 Arachis hypogaea | reverse complement strand
ATTGTTGAAATTGGGATGAGGAAGGATGTATGACATAATATTGTGTTTATCCTTTGCCTTTGATTGAGAAGTGTTAAAATGGTTGGAGTGGTTTTGGAAATTGGTAAATGTCAATGCGTGAGTTGAGGATGGCTTGTTGTCGATTTTGGTACATTTGATGATTTCAAAGAGAAGGATTGAAATTGGCATGTTTATTGATTTTGAAAAGAGTTGAAAGTGGCTTGTTTTGAAAATGGCACTTGTGGTTTTGATGAAAATATGGTTTTTGGGCATACTTTGACGGGACATAACTTGGACTACGGATCTCTGATTTGTGCCAATCTGTTTAGAAATGAAATTGGATCCGGATGTCCATGCCGTTCGAAGAACGGTGAAAAATGATTTAAAATGAGGAAGTTATGACCGTCGGAAGATTGGGGTTGAATCTATGAATTCTGCAGCTTTTAACTTAGAAAATTTTTAGCAGAATGACCCCTCGCGCGTAGGCGCACTTGGCGCGTATGCGCCGTTCTTCGAGAAAGCATCATCCACGCGTGCGCGTGGAGTGCGCGTACGCGTGGCCCTGTTTTCATCCCAAAGTTGATTTTTGAGTTTTAAAAGCCAAACTTCATACTTCTAAGCCTCCAATCTCACCACTTATGTCTTAAATCATTATGATATGCCTAGCATAGGAAAAGGGCTAGTGAATGTGGTAACTTGCGAGTGAAGCAAGGGAAAAATGAATGATCCATGAGGATCAAAGATGATTATGTGAGATGTGGAGGATAGGCGGTGGAAGTGCTTGTTATGCCATGGGCCGAATGGCCGTAATTGTTAATGAATTGGCTGGTTATGGATTTAACCGTGAGCCGGATGGCTGGATTATGCCGTGTGGCGGCGGAGCCATGTTTATGGCTAAGTATAAATGCATATATGCTGTTGAATGAATTGTGAATGTTGGCACTTCCACTATTGGAGATGAGGGTTTCCCTGGGTAGTAGCAATGGCTAGCCACCATGTGCTCCAGGTTGAGACTCGAAGCTCTGTTAACCCAATGTCGTAAGTGTGGCCGGGCACTGTGAAAGGCCCGGATGAGCTCGCCCCCATAAATATTCACCATGATGGTTCAGTGATGGTGATGGATAAATATTCACCAGTGAGGGTGATGGATATGGATCATGATTATGATCAAGTTTATGATGAGTATAACTCGAGTTGGGGATGCACGACAGAGGGACAGTCCAATGGCTAGCTACCAGGACTTGTCGGGTTGGCTCTATAACCGACAGATGATATCATCAGCCACTAGGGACAGGCATGCATCATAAGCATACTACATGAATTGTTTGAGATTGCCTATTTGACTGCATATTACTTGCTAATTGCCTAAATGCTTATTTGTTCCTATTTGTAAATCTCTTATCTGATATAACTGTGTTTGCTATATTATACTCCTGCTGGTTGTTAGGGAGGTCTGAAGGAATGAAAGGGAAGTATTAGTTAGACTGAAGGATCTTTAGTCAGTTGCCACTTACGGTTTAGCTTGTTTATAAGCTTTGATATTATCTGAAGGAAGTTCTAGGATTGCCTTCGGCTTTCCTCTATTATTATGTATTATATATGTGGAAGCTGTTACCGTACTGGGGACCTCTGGTTCTCACCCATGCGGATTTTGTGGTTTTCAGATGCAGGACGCGAGGCTTCTCGTTGAGGCATGCTGGAGACTTCTGGATTAGCGAAGATCCTTTGTTCTCGGGACTCTGTTTTGGGTTATATATCTTGTTTAGATACTTTTATCTCCATTAAATAATACAAACTGTGACGACTCCTTCTAGAGGGGATTTTTGGAGAATAGGTTTTCTGTATTTGTGTCCCTTTGGGTTTCCTTTGGGGTTTCTTATTTTATCATATGTATATATTGCTATGCTCGGACCGGTTATCTTCGCACCAGGTTTTGAGTCTTGATATTCCGTTTTTGACACTCTTTATATATATGATCTCGCGTTAGCTTATCCGTTCGTTCGTTTATCGATCGGAGTGTTGCCTTTCGAGTTCGGTTTTTGTTTACCCTTTTTTCTACAAGGCTCCTAGTTATAATCAATTATTCATACTACTATAGTACTAAATTTTTGTTTTAGAGGTCGTAATACCTTGCCATCTCTGAATTATGACTTAAGCATAAGACTTTGTATGGTAGGGTGTTACATTATGGTATCAGAGCAGTTCGTTCCTGTAGAGCCTGAGGAATGGACTGACTATGCTTCTGTGCATTCTCTGTATGTGTGTTATGTGCTGTTAGTATATCTACTTGATATAGTTGGCATAAACGTTCATGAGCATGCATTTGGGACTTTGAAGCACTAAACTTCCGATATTGAGACTGATCAACTTAATATCGATTGTTTGGTGTGTATAGGAACCAGATGGGCCTCGTGGACGCGGTAGAGGCCGTGGGAGAGGACATACGAATGCTCGTGCGCCGGAGACTAACCCTAATACCCGGTGAACTTTATGACTGTGTTGGAAAACATGGCTGCTGCTATGCAAGCCACTGCTGAGGCTCTTGGTCAACAGATGAACAACCATGGTAATGACGGAGGCGGAGTTCAGGACCCGATGACACTGGCAAACTTTTTGAAGGTTAATCCCCCGAAGTTCAAGGGAACTACTAGCCCGACTGAGGCCGATACATGGTTTCAGGCCATGGAACGAGCACTACAAGCACAGGTGGTGCCTGAAGGACAACGTGTTGAGTTTGCTACCTATTTGCTCACTGGTGAAGCGTCGCATTGGTGGTAGGGTATCCGACGCCTTCTGCAGCAGGGTGATGATTATATCACCTGGGACGTCTTCCAAGAGGAGTTCTATAAGAAGTACTTTCCGACTTCTGCTAGGACGACCAAGGAGCTTGAATTGTTGCAGCTGAAGCAGGGTACTATGTCCGTATCTGAGTATACTGACAAGTTTAAGGAGCTGTTCAGATTCTCTCGTATGTGTCAAGGGACTCCGATGGAATATGAGGAATGGAAGTGTGTTAAGTACGAAGGAGGACTCCGGAGTGATATTTTCGGTTCGGTGGGGCCAATGGAGATTAGGACTTTCTCCGAGTTGGTGAACAAGTGTAGGGTTGCTGAAGAGTGTGTGAAGAGGGTAGCCGCTGAGAAAGGAAGTCACAAAGGATCGTTTCCACAGAACCGAGGCAAGAGCTTTGCACCTAGAGGTCCGTCTTTCAAGAGGGAAGGTTCTTTTAGGAGGCCCAACAACAACTACTCCCAAGGAAAAAGGTTTGGGAAGCAGCCTCAGAATGATCAAGCTTGTACTAGGTGTGGGAGTCACCATCCGGGAGTACCATGCAAGGCCGGATGGGGTTTGTGCTAAAATTGTGGAAAGGCGGGGCATAAAGCCGCAAGTTGTCCAGAGAAGTAAAAGCAAGGTGCTGGGAAAGCACAACAGACTGGTCGGGTGTTCACCACCTCAGCTGTGGGTGCAGAGGGATCCGAGACACTCATTCGAGGTAACTGTGAAATAGCTGGTCAAACTTTAAATGCTTTATTTGATTCGGGAGCATCGCATTCATTCATTGCATTTGAGAAAGCCCATGAGTTAGGGTTGAAGATCGTAACCTTAGGTTATGACTTAAAAGTGTATAATGCTACCCATGAAGCCATGGTAACTAGGCTAGGATACCCGAAAGTTTCGTTTAGGTTCAAGCAGCGTGATTTTGTCCATAATTTAATCTGCTTACCGATGATCGGTCTTGATCTTATCTTGGGATTGGACTGGTTATCTGAGAATCATGTCCTGCTTGATTGTTCTACAAAGTCGGTGTACTTTATGCCGGAAGATACAGAAGGACCGGTCGTGGTGAATAATTATTACTTGAATTCGATGATGGTGAACTGTTCTGGAACCGAATGTCAGGGTATCCTGTTGTTAACCGCGGGTGTTTCGGGTGATGATCAAAAGTTGGATCAGATTCCGGTAGTGTGTGATTTTCCGGAAGTGTTTCCCAATGATATTGAGGAATTTCCACCTAACCGAGAGGTCGAGTTTGCTATTGAATTGGTGCCTGGGGCGGGACCAATCTCAAGTGCTCCTTATAGAATGTCACCATTAGAGATGGCCGAGCTAAAGTCTCAGTTAGAGGAATTGTTGGGTAAGAACTTTATCCGACCAAGTGTTTCCCCGTGGGGTGCTCCAGTATTACTGGTAAAGAAGAAAGATGGAAGTATGCGGCTCTATGTGGATTACAGGCAGCTGAACAAGGTCACCATAAAGAATAAATACCCGTTGCCGAGAATTGATGATCTCATGGATCAGTTACAAGGAGCTGGGGTTTTCTCTAAGATCGATTTGCGATCCGGTTATCACCAGATAAGGGTGAGGGGTGAGGATATCCCTAAGACCGCTTTTAGGACTCGTTATGGTCATTACGAGTACACTGTGATGTCTTTTGGGTTGACGAACGCTCCTGCAGTATTCATGGATTACATGAATAGAGTGTTCCGTCCGTTTCTGGATAAATTCGTGGTTGTCTTCATTGACGATATACTAATTTACTCCAAGACTGAAGAAGAGCATGCGGAGCACTTGCGGACCGTGTTGCAGATTTTAAAGGAGAAGAAACTCTATGCGAAACTGTCTAAGTGTGAGTTCTGGAAGAGTGAGGTGAAGTTTTTGGGTCACGTGGTGAGTAAGAAGGGAATAGCCGTAGATCCAACTAAGGTAGAAGCTGTGATGGATTGGAAGCAACCAACCACAGTAACTGAGATAAGGAGTTTTCTGGGTTTAGCTGGCTATTACCGAAGGTTCATCAAAGGCTTTTCGCAATTAGCTTTGCCGTTGACAAAGTTAACTCGCAAAGACACTCCGTTTGTTTGGACTCCTGAGTGCGAGGAGAGCTTTCAGACATTGAAGAAAAAGTTGACCACTGCACCTGTGTTAGTGTTACCTGAGCCGAACGAGCCTTTTGAGGTGTACTGTGATGCATCGTTAAAGGGTCTAGGGTGTGTGCTGATGCAGCATCATAATGTGGTGGCGTATGCCTCACGACAATTAAGACCTCATGAAGTTAGTTACCCTACGCACGATCTGGAACTCGCTGCGGTCGTGTTTGCCTTGAAGGTGTGGAGGCATTATCTCTATGGGGTTAAGTTCCAAGTCTTCTCCGATCACAAGAGTTTGAAATACCTCTTTGATCAGAAAGAGCTTAATATGAGGCAAAGGAGGTGGATGGAATTGTTGAAAGACTACGACTTTGAGTTGAATTACCATCCGGGAAAAGCGAATATAGTGGCGGATGCGTTAAGTCGGAAGTCGTTATATGCGTCTTGGATGATGCTTCAAGAGGAGAAGTTGCTCAAGGGATTCGAGAGTCTAAAAATTGGTGCTCGAGAAGTATCTGGAAACTTGTGTTTGAGCCGATTAGAAATCTCAAGTGACTTTAAGTCCGAACTCCTAAAGGCCCATGAAAATGATGAAGCATTATGGAAGGTGTTACCGGCTATCGAACAAGGAAAACAGTGGAGAGTGTCGGAAGAAAAAGATGGGTTATGGAGATTCAAGGGTAGGATCATTGTGCCGGATGTTGGTACTTTGAGACAAGATATCTTAAGGGAGGCACACAAAAGTGGATTCTCCATTCACCCGGGAAGTACTAAGATGTACCATGATTTAAAGGTGATGTTTTGGTGGCCGGGTATGAAGAATGATGTGGCGGAATATGTTTCAAAGTGCTTAACTTGTCAAAAGGTAAAGATTGAACATCAAAGACCTTCCGGGATGTTGCAACCTTTAGAGGTTCCGCAATGGAAGTGGGAAAGTATTGCAATGGACTTTGTGTCGGGATTGCCAAGGACTAGGACTGGTTTTGATGCTATCTGGGTGATTGTGGACCGACTGACAAAGTCAGCTCACTTTTTGCCCATTCGAATGACTTACACCCTTGAGGATCTAGCTCGGTTATACATAAAGGAGATTGTGAGACTCCATGGTGTACCTGGTACTATAATCTCTGATAGAGATCCTCGTTTCCCTTCGAGGTTCTGGGGTGCATTTCAGAAAGCTTTTGGAACTCGATTAAGCTTGAGTACAGCGTACCATCCTCAAACAGATGGTCAATCCGAGAGGACGATCCAAACACTAGAGGATATGTTGAGAGCTTGTGTTTTGGACCAACCGGCGAGTTGGGATCGGTATATGCCGTTAGTGGAGTTTGCATACAATAATAGTTACCATGCGAGCATCGGAATGGCTCCGTATGAGGCTTTGTATGGGAGAAAATGTCAATCTCCACTATGTTGGTATGAAGCTGGAGAGAAAGGCTTGTTGGGGCCGGAAATGATAGTTGAGACCACTGAACAAGTCAAGAAAATCCGAGATAGGATGCTTACGGCGCAGAGTCGTCAAAAGAGTTACGCCGATCAAAGGCGGAAGCCCTTAGAATTTGAGGCAGGAGATCATGTTTTCCTAAAAGTTACTCCGACCACAGGAGTAGGTAGAGCGATTAAAGCAAAGAAGTTGAATCCTCGATACATTGGTCCATTTCAGATCTTGGAGAGGATTGGGCCGGTGGCGTATCGGGTGGCTCTACCACCCCATCTTTCAAACCTGCACGACGTATTTCACGTGTCGCAGCTTCGAAAGTACACTCCTGATGCTAGCCATGTGTTAGAACCCGAATCGGTTCAGTTAAGAGAAGATTTGACGCTTCCAGTGGCTCCAGTCAGAATTGATGATACTAGTATCAAACGGTTGCGTGGAAAAGAGGTTTCATTAGTCAAAGTGGCTTGGAGTCGAGGCGGTGTTGAGGAACACACTTGGGAACTTGAGTCGGAGATGCGAACGGATTATCCGCACTTATTCTCAGGTAATTGAATTTGAATTTGAATTTTGTGGGCAAAATTCCCAATTAGGTGGGTAGAATGTAAGATCCGGTTAATTAACGGCTAATTAACCCATAAATGAGAATTTATTCTAGAAAGCCAAAAATGTTATTTTTATGGCTTAATATGATAGAGGAAATTGAGACGAGAATTTCGGTACCAATTTTATAGAAATCGGACCAAGATTGGACCGAACGGGCCAAACCGGGCCAACCGGACCCAAAGTGGGCCCTTGGCCCAACTAAACTAAACCAAAACCCTAGTTTTCAGCACTCTCTCTCCTCATTTGAGACACTAAACACGCTGAAATGGAGGCCATGGAGGGAAGAACACTCTCTCAAGTTCTATCTCTCACTTGATCTTCAAACCACCATAACTTTTGATCTAGAGCTCCGATTGCCGCTCCGTTTGCGGCCACGCGTTCACCGCGGAGAGCTCTACAAAACCCATACAATCAATCTTGAGGTAAGCCACGTTTTACTGTTCGAAATTCCAGCCCTTGATTTCGAGTTTCATGAGTAAAAATGTTGAGATTTTGGGTTCTTTGATGTTATAGGACCCAACTCTCTTGAAGAAGAAGGTTAATCTTGTCTCTTTGGACCTTGGGTGTGGTAAGATTCTCAACCCTAGTATAATTTGTTGTTCTATGATGTTTGGGTATTGAGATGTTGTGTATGGGTATGATGATTGTGGCTTAGGTTGTGTATATGTGAATATTGGAGCTTGATTGGTGATTTTGGAAAGCTTGGAAGAGGGTTTTGTGTGATAAAATCTGTTCTTGGAGGTGTTGAGACCTTGAGAGCTTGAGGAAAAGTGGTTTGGAAGTGCTCCGGTTGAGCTTGGGAAATCGGCTAAGGTATGGTTTTAGTTTCCCGTATCTAATATGTAATGTGGTAGGAAATACTTAGGCTAGAGGCCCTAAGATAGGCATTGAATTGTTGGTGTTGTTGAATGGTTGAAATATATGATGTGTTCATATATGTGATTATGAATATTGATGCCTTGATTGTGTGAAATATGAGAAATGCATGTTGTGATATATGCTTGATGGATGATTGAGGTTGAATTGATGGGTGGTACCATGTTGATGGTGAGTATGATGTTGATTATGTATAATGATGGTTAATTGGAAATGGTATTATTGGAAATTGGGATGAGGAAGGATGTATGACATGATATTGTGTTTGTCCTTTAGCCATTTGATTGAGAAGTGTTAAAATGGTTGGATGTGGTTTTGGAAACCTTGGTAAAGTGTCAATGTGTGAGTTGAGGATGGCTTGTTGTTGATTTTGGTACATTTTGAATGATTTCAAAGAGAAGGATTGAAATTGGCATGTTTGATTGATTTTGAAAAGAGTTGAAAGTGGCTTGTTTTGAAAATGGCACCTTGTGGTTTTGTATGAAAACATGGTTTTTGGGCATACTTTGACGGGACATAACTTGGACTACGGATCTCTGATTTGTGCCAAATCTGTTTAGAAATGAAATTGGATCCAGGATGTCCATGCCGTTCGAAGAACGAGTGAAAAACGATTTAAAATGAGGAAGTTATGTCCGTCGGAAGATTGGGGTTTGAATCTGTAAATTCTGCAGCTTTTAACTTAGAAAATTTTTAGCAGAATGACCCCTCGCGCATAGGCGCACTTGGCGCGTATGCGCCGTTCTTCGAGAAAGCATCATCCACGCGTGCGCGTGGAGTGCGCGTACGCGTGGCCCTGTTTTCATCCCAAAGTTGATTTTTGAGTTTTAAAAGCCAAACTTCATACTTCTAAGCCTCCAATCTCACCACTTATGTCTTAAATCATTATGATATGCCTAGCATAAGGAAAAGGGCTAGTGAATGTGGTAACTTGCGAGTGAAGCAAGGGAAAAATGAATGATCCATGAGGATCAAAGATGATTATGTGAGATGTGGAGGATGGCGGTGGAAGTGCTTGTTATGCCATGGGCCGAATGGCCGTAATTGTTAATGAATTGGCTGGTTATGGATTTAACCGTGAGCCGGATGGCTGGATTATGCCGTGTGGCGGCGGAGCCATGTTTATGGCTAAGTATAAATGCATATATGCTGTTGAATGAATTGTGAATGTTGGCACTTCCACTATTGGAGATGAGGGTTTCCCTGGGTAGTAGCAATGGCTAGCCACCATGTGCTCCAGGTTGAGACTCGAAGCTCTGTTAACCCAATGTCGTAAGTGTGGCCGGGCACTGTGAAAGGCCCGGATGAGCTCGCCCCCATAAATATTCACCAGTGATGGTGATGGATAAATATTCACCAGTGAGGGTGATGGATATGGATCATGATTATGATCAAGTTTATGATGAGTATAACTCGAGTTGGGGATGCACGACAGAGGGACAGTCCAATGGCTAGCTACCAGGACTTGTCGGGTTGGCTCTATAACCGACAGATGATATCATCAGCCACTAGGGACAGGCATGCATCATAAGCATACTACATGAATTGTTTGAGATTGCCTATTTGACTGCATATTACTTGCTAATTGCCTAAATGCCTTATTTGTTCCTATTTGTAAATATCTTGTCTGATATAACTGTGTTTGCTATATTATACTCCTGCTGGTTGTTGGGAGGTCTGAAGGAAGTAGAAAGGGAAGTATTAGTTAGACTGAAGGATCTTTAGTTAGTTGCCACTTACGGTTTAGCTTGTTTATAAGCTTTGATATTATCTGAAGGAAGTTCTAGGATTGCCTTCGGCTTTCCTCTATTATTATGTATTATATATGTGGAAGCTGTTACCGTACTGGGGACCTCTGGTTCTCACCCATGCGGATTTTGTGGTTTTCAGATGCAGGACGCGAGGCTTCTCGTTGAGGCATGCTGGAGACTTCTGGATTAGCGAAGATCCTTTGTTCTTGGGACTCTGTTTTGGGTTATATATCTTGTTTAGATACTTTTATCTCCATTAAATAATACAAACTGTGACGACTCCTTCTAGAGGGGATTTTTGGAGAATAGGTTTTCCGTATTTGTGTCCCTTTGGGTTTCCTTTGGGGTTTCCTTATTTTATCATATGTATATATTGCTATGCTCGGACCGGTTCTCTTCGCAGCCGGGTTTTGAGTCTTGATATTCTTGTTTTTGACACTCTTTATATATATGATCTTGCGTTAGCTTATCCTTTGCTCGTTGTGTTAGTGATCGGAGTGTTGCGCTTTCGAGTTGCGGTTTTTGTTTATCCCTTTTTTCTACAAGGCTCCTAGTTATAATCAATTATTCATACTACTATACGTACTAAATTTTTGTTTTAGAGGTCGTAATACCTTGCCATCTCTGAATTATGACTTAAGCATAAGACTTTGTATGGTAGGGTGTTACACGCACGAGCGGCGATGGACCTTGAGGGTGCTCGGAAGGAATTGCAAAGGGAGGTAACGACATCGCGTGGGAGAGCAATTGGAGGGAAAGATCACGCTAAGGGTTGAGGTTGGATGGCGCATGTTTTTAAACCTAGTCCTTACTTTTGGGAATTTCAAAATAAGATTTTTAAAAAGTTGTTCAAGTTTGTTATACATATTCGTTACCTATACTTTCTCTTCTACAAAAGAAAAACATCTTTTTATATTAAATGTTAAAATTTTTTAACATAAATATAAAATCCGTGTAAATCACTGATGTGCATTTACACGAAATTTACATAGATTTTTATTTTTGTACTAAATAAATACGTGCGAAATATTTTGGATTATTTTAGAAAATAGTTAAAATTAATATAGTAAAAAAATTTGAGGCTGATTATATACAAATTTATAATAGAATTGACATTTTTTAAAACAAGCCTCAAATCTGTGTAAAGTTATTATGTACGTTCAAATGAAATACAAACAAATTTTAATATTTGTCTTAAACCTGTTACTAATTTGTTTAAAAAAATTTTGTGCCACCAAAAAATGTTTGACAAAAATTTTGGGACCAAACAAAGCTGAATTTGAAACTACTTTTTATAACCTACACCAAAATCTATTAAAAAAAGTTAATTTTAAACAACAAATATATTTATTTGATACTTGATTTGATGGCTAATTTTTTTTATAAACTAAATTGACATTATTTGACAATAATAAATTAAATTCAATTTTCAACAATATTTTTTTCTCATAATTATTTCGGACAAAATTCTAGCCTTTATTTTTTTTCCTTTAATACTCATAATTCCGAACAATAAATTATTTCCCATAATTCAGCTAGCAGATGCGTTGTTAGTCCAACGTCTAGGTCACACGTTGGATCTATTATTCTATATGGACACATAAGAGAAAAAGACTACCCTTAGAGGTGGAGCCACCCAGAGTGGATAATTCGATTTGATTTATGTATTGAGAACTCCTTTACTGATTCACTAATTAGTATCAACTACTATTTTCTAATTAAAAATTACTTTGATAATAATGTTTATATGGTTTCATGTGGATTATAAATATATTGTCTAGTTACTTAATTGCAAAACTCATTCCGTTTTTCTAAAATTATTTTTCAGAAAAAAAATACTTAAATATATGAGCCCTTCTATTCAAGAGTAATGATCTGTAATTGATACCTTTTTTTTTATTGAGTTTCTAGATGTCATATGCTCTATATGTCATAGGCAGAATCTAACCATATTATCTATTTTATGCTTTTTGTTAAAATAATGTGTAACTATTCTTTCTTGTATTTGTAAATTTATTAAAAGTATTTGTAACTTTCTTATTCGACTTATATCCGAATTTGTTAAGTTTGTTAGGGGACAATTTTTCTAAGCGCAAGTCATAGCTCATTTTGGACCGTGACAGTTTATTTTGGCATATTTAAGGTGAATGCTATAGTACCTAAAAAATGGTGCCTACTTACCAAAAAAAGTTAAAAATTAATATTTAATTTAAAAGATATAAAAATAAATAATTTTTAAAAAATCAAAACTTACTACAAAAGATAAATTAAGCAAAATTTAGGCACCAACTCATAGACACCATAAAATTGGCCAATTAAAATTGCTAAAGCTCAAGTCTTTCGAAGTAAAAAATTATTTATTCTCCAAAAAATATATTAACTTGTTAAATTTGATGCTAGGGATTAATTATAAATGCTCAATTGACAAATCCAGTGATAGAATCGTTACATATCAACCATCTAGAATTTAATATATAAGCTGATCTAGATGAAAATCTAATCTGGATTCAATATATTTTGATAATTAATCCCTTCTCAAAATCATGGAAGAAAATCTATTTTGGATTCAATACGTTTTGGTAATTAAGCTCCTTTTTAAAATCTGAGGAGAAAGTAGAGGCTGGGTAGGAAGCAGAGTATGGGGAAGAAGTTGAGGGCCAAAATGTGGTTGGACCAACGGATCCATTGTATACAACTGAGTCTGACGTAGCACGGAAACCAAGAATTGAGATAATCTTGATCAGTTCCAAACTCTATCAACGACCATGCAATTTACCAATGGCTAGGCCATCTGGCCATTTCTGATTAACCATCAAGCATGAGTCGTTGGTACGGCGCATTACTAACGTGGAGAGTGTGCAGTGTCCTAAAGTATATTTATTGTGTGATTTAAAAACTAGGTGCGTGTTAGATTGATTATATGTATAATTATTTCATATGTTAAATCATTATTAGAAAAATTAGTTTTAGTGGTCATTTATTTCATTTTTAGTGGCTATAAAAATAGCCGTTTTATGTTTTGTTATTAAAAATTATAGTGATAATTATACAATTGTTGATAAAAATCTTTTTAATAATTGTAAACAGTATATAATTGCCATTATAATATATAGTAATAACGATAAATATATAATTGTCGCAAAAATATAAGTTAAATAAGATATATAACTACCCTTATGTTATTACTACTAAAAGTGGTTTTTGTTATAGTAAATACACAAAGTAAACCTAGTATACAATAATACATGATAAAATGACATTCTCCTTTCTTGAGAGATGCTAAAATGACATTCTCCTCCTCTTTATTTGTAAAATGTATATTCTCCTCCCTTATAACTTTTAAAAAATCTCCTCTTTAATTCATTTAAAACTTTTTGTGTTAACAAATGTTAATTTTATCCATTTTTTAAAAAAAAATAAATTGTTTTTTACAAAAATACCCTTTAGCAAAATTTTATTTTTTTTTGTAATTAAATTTTACTTACCAAAATACTCTTTAATAAATTATTTTTTATTGATTAAATTATATTTTTACCAAAATATTTAAAAAAATAATAATTAAATTATTTTTTAAGATATCCTTCAGCATTAATTATTAAATTGTGATTTTATCAAAATTTTTGTTAACAATTATTTTTATATTTTATTGTTAATTTTCTGATATCAAAATATATTATTTTAACATTAAATAAAAAATCATGGTAAGACTATTTTTCGATATCAATATATATTAATTGTTATACATATTAACAGTAGTAAGATTTTTTTATTTAATATTAAAATAATATATATTGATATCAAAAAATTAATAATAAAATATAAAAATAATTGTTAATGAAAATTTTGATAAAATCACAATTTAATAATTAAAAAATTATTGAAAGGTATCTTAAAAAATAATTTAATTATTAAATCTTTTTAAAATATTTTGGTAAAAATACAATTTAAGCAATAAATAAATAATTTATTAAAGGGTATTTTGGTAAGCAAAATTTAATGACAAAAAATAAAATTTTTGTTAAAGGATATTTTTGTAAAAAACAATTTATTTTTTCTTAAAAATAGATCAAGTTAACATTAGTTAACACAAATAAAAATTTAAAATGGATTAAAGAGGAGGTTTTTTAAAAATTATAAGAAAAGATAATGTATATTTTACAAATAAAAGAAAGGATAGTATCATTTTAATATCTCTCAGAAAAAGAGAGTGAAATTTTCTATAAAAAATAATTTATTCTCTAATTTCAAAAGGATACCAGAACAATTATCATCAATTATTTTATTGAAAATATGTAAAATAAAGTCAATATTCAACGTTGAAATATTTAATGCGTTTCCAAATTAATAATCTTCTCAATAATTATGAGAATATTTATAATATTAGAAATATTTTCAATTTTATTAATTTAATGTATGAATGCTTTAATTATTTAAATCTTACCATTAATACACGTTCATGCATCTTTGCACAATTGTTTTAGATGAAAACACGATATTTTTTATCTGAAGTGCATATATAAATACAAATCCTTCCATGGATCATCAAGAGTTCATATGAAAAATATTGATCACCATGTTAGATATTTGTTCCATATTAATTGATTCTTCCATTTCCATATGGCGCTTCCATTTTCGATAAAAAAATTTTCTCTTCCTATCTTCATTCTCAGACCTACCAACATCTACAACATTCAACTATATGATCTCCAAATAGATCATCATATCACATCAATAAAATACCAAAGGATTAGATTATTTTTATTTTGTTATTGCTATACACCGTGAAGAAATACCACTTTTCAAAAGAAATAAGGTGTTTTTTCCAAGTGTGGTATATCATATGTTTGCAATCATGACAGCTTTTGGGAATTCATGGTGGCAATAATGAAAGCAAATCGAATTTCTGCATTGTGGGTGCTGCTATTGCAGAAGTTTATTTTCCCTTGCAAGCTCTACCATCGGTTTTAGGGCTTTATCCTAGAGAAATGTTCAAGCACCATTAGAATTTACTGTTTTTAGCCATCACTTTTAGCTTTCACGCCAATTCCTTTAGTCTAATAAGTAATAATCCAACAATATAATTTTTAATCCATATTTTTAAACATTGATGGTTAACTGTTGGTCAAAAACAATAAATTATGTTGGTCGCCTAATATTCTTCTTTACGCCATCCTTAAATGTTATGGTGAACTTAGGTGAAAATAAATTAAATCTAAATTATGTATTTTACAATGATATTTCATATGTTTTGGTTATAGTTAAGTGAAAAGTGAGATCTATTGTTTATGTTACAATGGTGTGTTTCTATACTTGTACTTTTCATACTGTGTACAATATAATAGTTCAAAAAAAATGTATATTTTCGTTTCATTATGTATGGATACCTCTTTTGAATACTGTGTTATAAAAATATACTTATCTTAAAATAAAGTTTAAGTTGATAAAAAAATTAAAACAATTATATTTTTAATAGATGTTTGTCACAAAATTTATTATTTTATTCTAAAAATAATTATTGGATAACAAATAATGTGTATTTTTTTGTTATAACAAGTTTATTTTTTACAATTAACATATATTTTATCATCAAAGAGAGAAGCGACTGAGAATATATGTAAAATAAAATGATAATATTTTTAATACAAGTGGTATTATCATTAATAAGGGATAAGTATTGTTTTGGTCTCTAATGTTTAGAGTCAGGATTGAAATCGTCCCTTACGTAATTTTTTTTTAGAATCGTTTTTAATGTTGCGTTTGATTTTAAAATCGACCTTTTAAATAAATTTTTTTCTAAATGACAAAAATACCCTTTTTTCCACCATTTCATTCTTCTTGTTCTTCTTCTTCCAGAAGAACAAATTCTTCTTCCATTAACAAAACTCAAAACTTCAAATTTTTAAATACAGTTAACAAAATCCAATTACAAGAATTAAAAATACCCAAATTCATCTTCAATTACAAAAATAAAAAATCTATAAATGTAATTACCAAGAAATCAAATACAAGAACAAGAAAAAAAATTAGGGAGAAACAAGAAATCCAAAAACATAAAAAAAGCAACAGCAATCCAGAAATCCAGAAATAAGAACAAGAACAAAATCAATAATAAAAATTAGGGAATTAGGGATTATAATGAACAAATCCATTATTCAAATCCAGATTCAACAAATACTAATAATCAGATTCAACAATACCAACAACTAAAACATTATTCAAATCCAAAAACAACAACATCAAATTCAACAACCAAATCAACACACAACAACGATGAAATCAGAAAATAACAAATCAAAATCAGATTAGAAGTAGAAGCAAAAGCAGGCCTAGAAGAAGCAGAAGCAGAAGTAGAAAGCAGAGGCAGGAGCAAGAAGCAGAAGAGGAAGCAGAAACAGAGGCCAAAGTAAGAAGCAGAAGCGGCAAGGTGCAGCGGCGAGGCGGCGAGGAGCAGTGGCGAGGAGCAGCGGCGAGAACGCGGCAGTGAGGAGCAGTGGTGTAGAAGCAGAAGCTCTCTTCCTGGCTCGCGACGGCTACGGCGGCTCCAAGCTTCGCCAGCGCCATCCCCCTTCTCCCCCCCCCTCTCCCCCCTCCTTCTCCTTCCCCCCTCCCCCTCTCCCTTTCCCCTTGTGCCCTTTCCCCTTTCCCTTTCTCCCCTCCCCCTCGTGTCTTTTCTTTTTTTTTAATTTTATAATTTTTTTATTAGAATATGGGTAATTTAGTAAGAAAATTAAAAATTTTATTAAAAATGACGATTTTAATATGAAGTAAAACGTTAACGATGATTCTAAATCAAAAATTACGTTGGGGACGGTTTCGATTCTGACCCTAAATATTAGGGACCAAAACAATACTTA
The DNA here is from genome assembly GCF_003086295.3 of Arachis hypogaea. Lineage (NCBI taxonomy): Eukaryota > Viridiplantae > Streptophyta > Magnoliopsida > Fabales > Fabaceae > Arachis > Arachis hypogaea. The sequence continues at coordinate 131,311,682 of NC_092049.1, read as the reverse complement.
TCCCTTAGTTATTTGATTGATAATATGTAAAATAAAATGAAGTCAATATTCAACATTCAAATATTTAATGCACTTCCAAATCGGTAATCTTCTCAATAATTATTAAAATATATATAATATTAAAAAACATTCAAATTTTATTAATTTAATATATAAATGCTTTAATTATTTTGATCTTAGTCTTACCATCGATATATGTTCATGCATCTTTACACGATTGTTTTAGATGAAAACATGTGTTTAATTCGAAATAATATATAAATACAAAAATTTCATGGGATCATCAAGAATTCATATGAAAAATTGATATTGATCACCATGTTAGATATTTATTCCATGTTATTTGATCCTTCCATTTTGATATGGCGCTTCCATTTTCTATAAAAAAAATTTCTCTTCCTATTCAGTGACCAACATATACAACCTTTAACTATAAAGAACTTCAGATATATCATCATACCAAGTCAATAAAATACCAAATGGTTAGATTATTGAAAAAAATAACATCCAAAAATTAAGAAAAAAAATATCTAAAATTCAAAAAAATCATTCAAAATCTGAAAAAAAGAAACATCAAAATTAAAAATATAAGAAAAAGAAATATCAAAACTATATAATAAAAAACAACCACAAAAATTAAAAAAAAACACCAAAAACTTAACAAAAAGAAACATACAAAATTATTATAAAAGATTATCCAAAATTTTTTTAATTATAATAAAGAAGAACACATCACTTTCGGATATCGAAACATCCAAAACCTAACAAAAGATAAATATCCAAAAGCATTTTAAAAATTGCAAGTTACCGGCGGACAGCAAAATCTAACGATAAACAATTAATCTGATAGTAATCTTATTACCAGCAGATTATTTTCTTTTTTTCGTCAATAAATCCAACGGTATTTAACGTTTTTCTTATAATATTAGCGGTCATTTATTTTACTTCTAGTGTTAATAAAAAATTTTATCCATTAAATTTTCTTTATTTTTGTAGTATGAAAATAATCTTCTAAACTTCTTCCTCTATTTTTACTCCACATATCCTAATATTTGGTACCTCAACTCTTACGAAACAATGAATTATTATTTTAATTATAAAAAAAATGAGTGTTAGCCATTTTAACTAAAAAATTTTGAATTACCTAGATACTTATCAAATACCAGGTTAGGTCAACCAAATTAGCCAAAATGAACTTATAATTAAATTTCTTACAAATGTTGGAGACTTTTTTTCATACTTTTTCCTTGTTTAATACTATGTTAATTTCATTTTTTTTTTCAATTTCATAGACTATATAGCATTTTGTCTATATTTTTTTCGTGATTTAATTTTGTTTATATTTTGTTTGGTTGCTTTTCCTTTTAAATTTAGTATAGAGTTTTAGATGCATAACCACTTATTTGTTTTTATCTAATAACTTAAATTTTTTAAATAAATGATTTTGTGATATGGTATAAGAATTTTTATGATTAAAAGATTTATAATTTAATATTTGTTGCCCCTATTCTTCTAAAACAAATTTAAAGAATTCAAACATGGTGAAAACAAAAGAAAAAAAATTATGCACAAGTACTCTTTAAGTCTAAATGAGGATTAAATTTAAATTTTTAGAATAAATAATTTTATAATTAACATAGAGTAATAATAATGGCAATTACTGTTGTGCCTTTTTGAAATTAGAGGATAATTAACATGGGTTGGTGCGAAGACTAGGGAGTTGGATACTTCCGATTTCAAACTCTAGTATACAGGAAAGGTGAAGAATAAGAATGGGGTTGGTATTATTGTGGATAAACAGTGGAAGAAGGACGTAGTGGATGTCAAGAGGGTGGGAGATCGGATCATCTCTATCAAACTTGTAGTGGAGGGAGGTGTTTTTCATGTGATTTGTAACACCCTACCATACAAAGTCTTACGCTTAAGTCATAATTCAGAGATGGCAAGGTATTACGACCTCTAAAACAAAAATTTAGTACGTATAGTAGTATGAATAATTGATTATAACTAGGAGCCTTTGTAGAAAAAGGGGGTAAACAAAAACCGTAACTCGAACGGGCAACACTCCGATCGATAACGTAACGAACCGGGATAAGCTAACGCGAGATCATATATATAAAGAGTGTCAGAAACAAGAATATCAAGACTCAAAACCCGGCTGCGAAGAGAACCGGTCCGAGCATAGCAATATATACATATGATAAAATAAGGAAACCCCAAAGGAAACCCAAAGGGACACAAATACAGAAAACCTATTCTCCAAAAATCCCCTCTAGAAGGAGTCATCACAGTTTGTATTATTTAATGGAGATAAAAGTATCTAAACAAGATATATAACCCAAAACAGAGTCCCGAGAACAAAGGATCTTCGCTAATCCAGAAGTCTCCAGCATGCCTCAACGAGAAGCCTCGCGTCCTGCATCTGAAAACCACAAAATCCGCATGGGTGAGAACCAGAGGTCCCCAGCACAGTAACAGCTTCCACATATATAATACATAATAATAGAGGAAAGACGAAGGCAATCCTAGAGCTTCCTCCAGATAATATCAAAGCTTATAAACAAGCTAAACCGTAAGTGGCAACTGACTAAAGATTCTTCAGTCTAACTAATACTTCCCTTTCCAATTCCTTCAGACCTCCCAACCACCAGCAGGAGTATAATATAGCAAACACAGTTATATCAGACAAGAGATTTACAAATAGGAATAGATAAGGCATTTAGACAATTAGCAAGTAATATGCAGTCAAATAGGCAATCTCAAACAATTCATGTAGTATGCTTATGATGCATGCCTGTCCCTAGTGGCTGATGATATCATCTGTCGGTTATAGAGCCAACCCGACAAGTCCTGGTAGCTAATCATTGGACTGTCCCTCTGTCGTGCATCCCCAACTCGAGTTATACTCATCATAAACTTGATCATAAACATGATCCATATCCATCACCCTCACTGGTGAATATTTACGAGGGCGAGCTCATCTGGGCCTTTCACAGTGCCCGGCCACACTTACGACATAGGGTCAAAAGAGCTTCGAGTCTCAACCTGGAGCACGTGGTGGCTAGCCACTGCTACTACCCAGGGAAACCCTCATCTCCAATGGTGGAAGTGCCAACATTCACAATTCATTCAACAGCATATATGCATTTATACTTAGCCATAAACATGGCTCCGCCGCCACACGGCATAATCCAGCCATCCGGCTCACGGTTAAATCCATAACCAGCCAATTCATTAACAATTACGGCCATTCGGCCCATGGCATAACAAGCACTTCCACCGCCATCCTCCACATCTCACATAATCATCTTTGATCCTCATGGATCATTCATTTTTCCCTTGCTTCACTCGCAAGTTACCACATTCACTAGCCCTTTTCCTCATGCTAGGCATATCATAATGATTTAAGACATAAGTGGTGAGATTGGAGGCTTAGAAGTATGAAGTTTGGCTTTTAAAACTCAAAAATCAACTTTGGGATGAAAACAGGGCCACGCGTACGCGCACTCCACGCGCACGCGTGGATGATGCTTTCTCGAAGAACGGCGCATACGCGCCAAGTGCGCCTACGCGCGAGGGGTCATTCTGCTAAAAATTTTCTAAGTTAAAAGCTGCAAAATTCACAGATTCAACCCCCAACCTTCCGACGGTCATAACTCTCTCATTTTAAATCATTTTTCACCCGTTCTTCGAACGGCATGGACATCCCGGATCCAATTTCATTTCTAAACAGATTTGGCACAAATCAAAGATCCGTAGTCCAAGTTATGTCCCGTCAAAGTATGCCCAAAAACCATATTTTCATTCAAAACCACAAAGTGCCATTTTCAAAACAAGCCACTTTCAACTCTTTTCAAAATCAATTAAAACATGCCAATTTCATCCCTTTTCTTTGAAATCAATCAAAGTGTACCAAATTCAACAACAAGCCATCCTCAACTCACGCATTGACATTTTACCAAAATTCTCAAAACTACCTCCAACCATTTTAACACTTCTCAATCAAAAGGCCAAAGGATAAACACAATATTATGTCATACATCCTTCTCATCCCAATTTCTAACAATATCAATTTCCAATCAACCATCATTATACATAATCATCATACTCACCAACAATATGGCACCACCCATCAATTCAACCTCAATCATTCATCAAGCATATATCACAACATGCATTTTCTCACATATCACACAATCAAGGCATCAATATTCATAATCACACATATGATCACATCATATATCTCAACCATTCCACAACATCATCAATTCAATGCCTATCTTAGGGCCTCTAGCCTAAGTATTTCCTACCACATTACATATTAGATACGGGAAACCGAAACCATACCTTAGCCAATTTCCCAATCTCAACCGGAGCACTTCCAAACCACTTGTCCACAAGCTCTCAAGGTATCAACACCTCCAAGAACAGATTTTATCACACAAAACCCTCTTCCAAGCTTTCCAAAATCACCAATCAAGCTCCAATATTCACATATACACAACCTAAGCCACAATCATCATACCCATACACAACATCTCAATGCCCAAACCTCATAGAACAACAAATTACACTAGGGTTGAGAATCTTACCACACCCAAGGTCCAAAGAGACAAGATTAACCTTCTCCTTCAAGAGAGTTGGGTCCTATAACATCAAAGAACCCAAAATCTCAACATTTTTACTCATGAAACTCGAAATCAAGGGCTGGAATTTCGAACAGTAAAACGTGGCTTACCTCAAGATTAATTGTATGGGTTTTGTAGAGCTCTCTGCGGTGAACGCGTGGCCGCAAACAGAGCGGCAATCGGAGCTCTAGATCAAAAGTTATGGTGGTTTGAAGATCAAGTGAGAGATAGAACTTGAGAGAGTGTTCTTCCCTCCATGGCCTCTCTTTTTCAGCGTGTATTAGTGTTGTGTGAGGAGAGAGAGTGCTGAAAACTAGGGTTTTGGTTTAGTTATGTTGGGCCAAGGGCCCACTTTGGGTCCGGTTTGGCCCGTTCGGTCCAATCTTGGTCCGATTTCCATAAAATTGGTACCGAAATTCTCGTCTCAATTTCCTCTATCATATTAAGCCATAAAAATATCATTTTTGGCTTTCTAGAATAAATTCTCATATATGGGTTAATTAGCCGTTAATTAACCGGGTCTTACATTCTACCCACCTAATTGGGAATTTTGCCCACAAAATTCAAATTCAAATTCAATTACCTGAGAATAAGTGCGGATAATCCGTTCGCATCTCCGACTCAAGTTCCCAAGTGTGTTCCTCAACACCGCCTCGACTCCAAGCCACTTTGACTAATGAAACCTCTTTTCCACGCAACCGTTTGATACTAGTATCATCAATTCTGAATGGAGCCACTGGAAGTGTCAAATCTTCTCTTAACTGAACCGATTCGGGTTCTAACACATGGCTAGCATCAGGAGTGTACTTTCGAAGCTGCGACACGTGAAATACGTCGTGCAGGTTTGAAAGATGGGGTGGTAGAGCCACCCGATACGCCACCGGCCTAATCCTCTCCAAGATCTGAAATGGACCAATGTATCGATGATTCAACTTCTTTGCTTTAATCGCTCTACCTACTCCTGTGGTCGGAGTAACTTTCAGGAAAACATGATCTCCTGCCTCAAATTCTAAGGGCTTCCGCCTTTGATCGGCATAACTCTTTTGACGACTCTGCGCCGTAAGCATCCTATCTCGGATTTTCTTGACTTGTTCAATGGTCTCAGCTATCATTTCCGGCCCCAACAAGCCTTTCTCTCCAGCTTCATACCAACATAGTGGAGATTGACATTTTCTCCCATACAAAGCCTCATACGGAGCCATTCCGATGCTCGCATGATAACTATTATTGTATGCAAACTCTACTAACGGCATATACCGATCCCAACTCGCCGGTTGGTCCAAAACACAAGCTCTCAACATATCCTCTAGTGTTTGGATCGTCCTCTCGGATTGACCATCTGTTTGAGGATGGTACGCTGTACTCAAGCTTAATCGAGTTCCAAAAGCTTTCTGAAATGCACTCCAGAACCTCGAAGTGAAACGAGGATCTCTATCAGAGATTATAGTAGCAGGTACACCATGGAGTCTCACAATCTCCTTTATGTATAACCGAGCTAGCTCCTCAAGGGTGTAAGTCATCCGAACGGGTAAAAAGTGAGCTGATTTCGTCAGTCGGTCCACGATCACCCAGATAGCATCAAAACCAGTCCTAGTCCTTGGCAATCCCGACACAAAGTCCATTGCAATACTTTCCCACTTCCATTGCGGAACCTCTAAAGGTTGCAACATCCCAGAAGGTCTTTGATGTTCAATCTTTACCTTTTGGCAAGTTAAGCACTTTGAAACATATTCCGCCACATCATTCTTCATACCTGGCCACCAAAACATCGCCTTTAAATCATGGTACATCTTAGTACTTCCCGGGTGAATGGAGAATCCGCTTTTGTGTGCCTCCTTTAAGATATCTTGCCTCAAAGTGCCAACATCCGGCACAATGATCCTACCCTTGAATCTCCATAACCCATCTTTTTCTTCCGACACTCTCCACTGTTTTCGTTGCTCGATAGCCGGTAACACCTTCCATAACGCTTCATCATTTTCATGAGCCTTTAGGAGTTCGGACTTAAAGTCACTCGAGATTTCTAATCGGCTTAAACACAAGGTTCCAGATACTTCTCGAGCACCAATTTTTAGACTCTCGAATCCCTTGAGCAACTTCTCCTCTTGAAGCATCATCCAAGACGCATATAACGACTTTCGACTTAACGCATCCGCCACTATATTCGCCTTTCCAGGATGGTAATTTAACTCAAAGTCATAGTCTTTCAACAATTCCATCCACCTCCTTTGCCTCATATTAAGCTCTTTCTGATCAAATAGGTATTTCAAGCTCTTGTGATCAGAGAAGACTTGGAACTTAACCCCATAGAGATAATGCCTCCACACCTTCAAGGCAAACACAACCGCAGTGAGTTCCAAATCGTGCGTAGGATAACTAACTTCGTGAGGTCTCAACTGTCGTGAGGCATACGCCACCACATTATGATGCTGCATCAGCACGCACCCTAGGCCCTTTAACGATGCATCACAGTACACCTCAAAAGGCTCGTTCAGCTCAGGTAACACTAACACAGGTGCAGTGGTCAACTTTTTCTTCAATGTCTGAAAGCTCTCCTCGCACTCAGGAGTCCAAACAAACCGAGTGTCTTTGCGAGTTAACTTTGTCAACGGCAAAGCTAATTGCAAAAAGCCTTTGATGAACCTTCGGTAATAGCCAGCTAAACCCAGAAAACTCCTTATCTCAGTTACTGTGGTTGGTTTGCTTCCAATCCATCACAGCTTTTACCTTGGTTGGATCTACGGCTATTCCCTTCTTACTCACCACGTGACCCAAAAACTTCACCTCACTCTTCCAGAACTCACACTTAGACAGTTTCGCATAGAGTTTTTTCTCCTTTAAAATCTGCAACACGGTCCGCAAGTGTTCCGCATGCTCTTCTTCAGTCTTGGAGTAAATTAGTATATCGTCAATGAAGACAACCACGAATTTATCCAGAAACGGACGGAACACTCTATTCATGTAATCCATGAATACTGTAGGAGCGTTCGTCAACCCAAAGGACATTACAGTGTACTCGTAATGACCATAACGAGTCCTGAAAGCGGTCTTAGGGATATCCTCACCCCTCACCCTTATCTGGTGATAACCGGATCGCAAATCGATCTTAGAGAAAACCCCAGCTCCTTGTAACTGATCCATGAGATCATCAATCCTCGGCAATGGGTACTTATTCTTTATGGTGACCTTGTTCAGCTGCCTGTAATCCACACAGAGTCGCATACTTCCATCTTTCTTCTTTACCAGTAACACTGGAGCACCCCACGGGGAAACACTTGGTCGGATAAAGTTCTTACCCAACAATTCCTCTAACTGAGACTTTAGCTCGGTCATCTCTAACGGTGACATCCTATAAGGAGCACTTGAGATTGGTCCCGCCCCAGGCACCAATTCAATAGCAAACTCGACCTCTCGGTTAGGTGGAAATTCCTCAATATCATCGGGAAACACTTCTGGAAACTCACACACTACCGGAATCTGATCCAACCTTTGATCATCACTCGAAACACCCGCGGTTAACAACAGGATACCCTGACATTCGGTTCCAGAACAGTTCACCATCATTGAATTCAAGTAATAATTATTCACCACAACCGGCCCTTCTGTATCCTCCGGCATAAAGTACACCGACTTGGTAGAACAATCAAGCAGGACATGGTTTTCAGATAACCAGTCCAATCCCAAGATAAGATCAAGACCGATCATCGGTAAGCAGATTAGATTATGGACAAAATCACGCTGCTTGAACCTAAACGAAACTTTCGGGCATCCTAGTCTAGTTACCATGGCTTCATGGGTAGCATTATACACTTTTAAGTCATAACCTAAGGTTACGATCTTCAACCCTAACTCATGGGCTTTCTCAAATGCAATGAATGAATGCGATGCTCCCGAATCAAATAAAGCATTTAAAGTTTGACCAGCTATTTCACAGTTACCTCGAATGAGTGTCTCGAATCCCTCTGCACCCACAGCTGAGGTGGTGAACACCCGACCAGTCTGTTGTGCTTTCCCAGCACCTTGCTTTTGCTTCTCTGGACAACTTGCGGCTTTATGCCCCGCCTTTCCACAATTGTAGCACAAACCCCATCCGGCCTTGCATGGTACTCCCGGATGGTGACTCCCACACCTAGTACAAGCTTGATCATTCTGAGGCTGCTTCCCAAACCTTTTCCCTTGGGAGTAGTTGTTGTTGGGCCTCCTAAAAGAACCTCCCCTCTTGAAAGGCGGACCTCTAGGTGCAAAGCTCTTCCCTCGGTTCTGTAAAAATGATCCTTTGTGACTTCCTTTCTCAGCGGTTGCCCTCTTCACACACTCTTCAGTAACCCTACACTTGTTCACCAACTCGGAGAAAGTCCTAATCTCCATTGGTCCCACTGAACTGAAAATATCGCTCCGGAGTCCTCCTTCGTACTTAACACACTTCCATTCCTCATATTCCACCGGAGTCCCTTGACACATACGAGAGAATCTGAACAGCTCCTCAAACTTGTCAGTATACTCAGATACGGACATAGTACCCTGCTTCAGCTGCAACAATTCAAGCTCCTTGGCCGTCCTAGCAGAAGTCGGAAAGTACTTCTTATAGAACTCCTCCTGGAAGACATTCCAGGTGATATAATCATCACCCTGCTGCAGGAGACGTCGGATTCCTTGCCACCAATGCGACGCTTCCCCAGTGAGCAAATAGGTAGCGAACTCTACACGCTGCCCTTCAGGTACCACCTGCGCTTGCAGTGCTCGTTCCATGGCTTGAAACCACGTATCGGCTTCAGTTGGGCTAGTAGTTCCCTTGAACTTCGGTGGATTAACCTTCAAAAAGTTCGCCAGTGTCATCGGACCCTGAACTCCACCTCCGTCATTACCATGGTTGTTCATCTGTTGACCAAGAGCCTCAGCAGTGGCTTGCATAGCAGCAGCCATGTTCTCCAACGCAGTCATAAAGTTCACCGGGTCATTAGGATTAGTCTCCGGCGCACGAGCATTCGTATGTCCTCTCCCACGGCCTCTACCGCGTCCACGAGGTGCCATCTGGTTCCTATACACACCAAACAATCAATATTAAGTTGATCAGTCTCAATATCGGAAGTCTAGTGCTTCAAAGTCCCAAATGCATGCTCATGAACGTTTATGCCAATTATATCAAGCAGATATACTAGTAGCACATAACACACACACAGAGAATGCACAGAAGCATAGTCAGTCCATTCCTCAGGCTCTACAGGAACGAACTGCTCTGATACCATAATGTAACACCCTACCATACAAAGTCTTATGCTTAAGTCATAATTCAGAGATGGCAAGGTATTACGACCTCTAAAACAAAAATTTAGTACGTATAGTAGTATGAATAATTGATTATAACTAGGAGCCTTTGTAGAAAAAGGGGGTAAACAAAAACCGTAACTCGAACGGGCAACACTCCGATCGATAACGTAACGAACCGGGATAAGCTAACGCGAGATCATATATATAAAGAGTGTCAAAAACAAGAATATCAAGACTCAAAACCCGGCTGCGAAGAGAACCGGTCCGAGCATAGCAATATATACATATGATAAAATAAGGAAACCCCAAAGGAAACCCAAAGGGACACAAATACAGAAAACATATTCTCCAAAAATCCCCTCTAGAAGGAGTCATCACAGTTTGTATTATTTAATGGAGATAAAAGTATCTAAACAAGATATATAACCCAAAACAGAGTCCCGAGAACAAAGGATCTTCGCTAATCCAGAAGTCTCCAGCATGCCTCAACGAGAAGCCTAGCGTCCTGCATCTGAAAACCACAAAATCCGCATGGGTGAGAACCAGAGGTCCCCAGCACAGTAACAGCTTCCACATATATAATACATAATAATAGAGGAAAGACGAAGGCAATCCTAGAGCTTCCTCCAGATAATATCAAAGCTTATAAACAAGCTAAACCGTAAGTGGCAACTGACTAAAGATTCTTCAGTCTAACTAATACTTCCCTTTCCAATTCCTTCAGACCTCCCAACCACTAGCAGGAGTATAATATAGCAAACACAGTTATATCAGACAAGAGATTTACAAATAGGAATAGATAAGGCATTTAGACAATTAGCAAGTAATATGCAGTCAAATAGGCAATCTCAAACAATTCATGTAGTATGCTTATGATGCATGCCTGTCCCTAGTGGCTGATGATATCATCTGTCGGTTATAGAGCCAACCCGACAAGTCCTGGTAGCTAATCATTGGACTGTCCCTCTGTCGTGCATCCCCAACTCGAGTTATACTCATCATAAACTTGATCATAAACATGATCCATATCCATCACCCTCACTGGTGAATATTTACGAGGGCGAGCTCATCCGGGCCTTTCACAGTGCCCGGCCACACTTACGACATAGGGTCAAAAGAGCTTCGAGTCTCAACCTGGAGCACGTGGTGGCTAGCCACTGCTACTACCCAGGGAAACCCTCATCTCCAATGGTGGAAGTGCCAACATTCACAATTCATTCAACAGCATATATGCATTTATACTTAGCCATAAACATGGCTCCGCCGCCACACGGCATAATCCAGCCATCCGGCTCACGGTTAAATCCATAACCAGCCAATTCATTAACAATTACGGCCATTCGGCCCATGGCATAACAAGCACTTCCACCGCCATCCTCCACATCTCACATAATCATCTTTGATCCTCATGGATCATTCATTTTTCCCTTGCTTCACTCGCAAGTTACCACATTCACTAGCCCTTTTCCTCATGCTAGGCATATCATAATGATTTAAGACATAAGTGGTGAGATTGGAGGCTTAGAAGTATGAAGTTTGGCTTTTAAAACTCAAAAATCAACTTTGGGATGAAAACAGGGCCACGCGTACGCGCACTCCACGCGCACGCGTGGATGATGCTTTCTCGAAGAACGGCGCATACGCGCCAAGTGCGCCTACGCGCGAGGGGTCATTCTGCTAAAAATTTTCTAAGTTAAAAGCTGCAAAATTCACAGATTCAACCCCCAATCTTCCGACGGTCATAACTCTCTCATTTTAAATCATTTTTCACCCGTTCTTCGAACGGCATGGACATCCCGGATCCAATTTCATTTCTAAACAGATTTGGCACAAATCAAAGATCCGTAGTCCAAGTTATGTCCCGTCAAAGTATGCCCAAAAACCATATTTTCATTCAAAACCACAAAGTGCCATTTTCAAAACAAGCCACTTTCAACTCTTTTCAAAATCAATTAAAACATGCCAATTTCATCCCTTTTCTTTGAAATCAATCAAAGTGTACCAAATTCAACAACAAGCCATCCTCAACTCACGCATTGACATTTTACCAAAATTCTCAAAACTACCTCCAACCATTTTAACACTTCTCAATCAAAAGGCCAAAGGATAAACACAATATTATGTCATACATCCTTCTCATCCCAATTTCTAACAATATCAATTTCCACTCAACCATCATTATACATAATCATCATACTCACCAACAATATGGCACCACCCATCAATTCAACCTCAATCATTCATCAAGCATATATCACAACATGCATTTTCTCACATATCACACAATCAAGGCATCAATATTCATAATCACACATATGATCACATCATATATCTCAACCATTCCACAACATCATCAATTCAATGCCTATCTTAGGGCCTCTAGCCTAAGTATTTCCTACCACATTACATATTAGATACGGAAAACCGAAACCATACCTTAGCCAATTTCCCAATCTCAACCGGAGCACTTCCAAACCACTTGTCCACAAGCTCTCAAGGTATCAACACCTCCAAGAACAGATTTTATCACACAAAACCCTCTTCCAAGCTTTCCAAAATCACCAATCAAGCTCCAATATTCACATATACACAACCTAAGCCACAATCATCATACCCATACACAACATCTCAATGCCCAAACCTCATAGAACAACAAATTACACTAGGGTTGAGAATATTACCACACCCAAGGTCCAAAGAGACAAAATTAACCTTCTCCTTCAAGAGAGTTGGGTCCTATAACATCAAAGAACTCAAAATCTCAACATTTTTACTCATGAAACTCGAAATCAAGGGCTGGAATTTCGAACAATAAAACGTGGCTTACCTAAAGATTAATTGTATGGGTTTTGTAGAGCTCTCCGCGGTGAACGCGTGGCCGCAAACAGAGCGGCAATCGGAGCTCTAGATCAAAAGTTATGGTGGTTTGAAGATCAAGTGAGAGATAGAACTTGAGAGAGTGTTCTTCCCTCCATGGCCTCTCTTTTTCAGCGTGTATTAGTGTTGTGTGAGGAGAGAGAGTGCTGAAAACTAGGGTTTTGGTTTAGTTATGTTGGGCCAAGGGCCCACTTTGGGTCCGGTTGGACCGGTTTGGCCCGTTCGATCCAATCTTGGTCCGATTTTCATAAAATTGGTACCGAAATTCTCGTCTCAATTTCCTCTATCATATTAAGCCATAAAAATATCATTTTTGGCTTTCTAGAATAAATTCTCATATATGGGTTGATTAGCCGTTAATTAACCGGGTCTTACATGATTAGCGCCTATGCACCGCAAGTGGGTTTGGACGAACAACACAAGATAAGGTTTTGGGAGGATCTAGAGAGTTTTCTAAGACATACCTTCGGGAGATAAGATTTTCTTAGAAGGAGATTTAAATGGCCATGTTGGAAGAGAAGTGACTGGGTATGGAAGTATTCACGGAGGCCATGGTTTCGGGGTGATCAATGCCGAGGGTAAAACTATTTAGGACTTTTCCTCAACCTTTGACCTTCTCATCGCAAATACATGTTTTAAAAAGAGAGACGAACATCTTATAACCTCTAAGAGTACATGACAAGCTCTCAAATTGACTTCTTCTTGTTGAGGAGAGTCGACCAAAAATTTTGCATTAATTGTAAAATTATCCCGAGAGAGAGTTTGACAACACAACATAGGATGCTCGTCATGGATTTTCACGTTGAGCAAAAGTTGAGGAAAAGACATCATACGAAAAAACCCAAGGACGATGGTGGCAGATGAAAGGTGAGGAACAAAGAAGCTTTCTAAGACAGGTAGAAGAAGAGGCAAAGTGAGATGAGAATGGAAGTGCAGAAGAGATATGGAGGGAGAGGCACAAGTTATTAGAAGAACAGCAAAAGAAAGTTTTGGTGAATCTAAAGGAATAGGACCAAGAGACAAGGAGTCCTGGTGGTGGAATGCGAGTGTACAAGAAAAGATAAAGATAAAAAGGGAGTGCTTTAAAGAGTGGTCTTTATGTCACAATGCAGATAATTGAGAAAATATAAGGCGGCTAAGAAAAAGACAAAAGTGGCTGTAAGTGAAGCAAGAACAAGAGCATATAAGGGTCTCTACCAGTCTTTGGACACGAAAGAAGGAGAAAAAGGTATATATAGAATCGCAAAGAGCTGTGAAAGAAGAACGAGAGATTTGGATCAGGTTAAGTGCATAAAAGATAAGGATGGAGAGGTGCTGGCTCAAGAGGAGAAGATTAATGAAAGGTGGAAGAGCTACTTCTACGAGTTATTTAATGAAGGACATAAGACTCTTTCGAGCCTTGGTCGGTTATGCACAAGGGAATAAGATCAAAACTTTGACTACTATCGAAGGATTCGAGACTTCGAGGTAAAAGAAGCTCTAAAGCAAATGAAAAATGGCAGGGCAGTAGGACCTGATAATATCCCGATTGAGGTTTGGAAGGGCCTTGCAGGAAAAGGCATCAACTGGTTAACCAAGCTTTTTAATGAAATTTTAAGGTCAAAGAAGATGCCTGATGAGTGGAGAAAGAGCACCTTGGTACCTATCTACAAGAATAAGGAGGATATACAAAGTTGCAGAAACTATAGAGGGATCAAGCTCATGAGCCATACCATGAAGTTATGGGAAAGGGTGATAGAATGGGGGTTGAGAAAAGAGACACAAGTAACATATAACCAATTTGGATTTATGCCAGGCAGATCCACCACCGAAGCGATATACTTTTTAAAAAGGATGATGGAGAGGTATCGTATTAATAAAAGGGATCTACATATAGTGTTTATTGATTTGGAAAAAGCGTACGATAGGGTGCCAAGGGAGGTCTTATGGAAGATTTTAGAAAAGAGGAGAGTAAGGATCGCATATATTCGTCCAATTAAAGACGTGTATGATGGGCCACAACTAGTGTGAAGACTCAAGGTGGTGTGACAGAGGAATTTTCTATTGGTATAAGATTACACCAAGAATCATCCTTAAGTCCATACATTTTCATATTAGTCTTGTAAGTACTCACAGAGCACATCCAAGAGCCTGTGCCATGGTGCATGCTTTTTGCCGATGATATCGTCCTTATGAGAGAGTCAAGGAAAGACCTAAATAAGAAGTTAGACTTATGGAGAGAAGCTCTAGAAGTATATGGTCTACGCATAAGCCATAGCAAGACGGAATATATGGAATGTAAGTTCGATCTGAGAAGAGAAAACCCTAATATAGATGTGAAGATTGGAAAAAACATCCTACGAAAAGTTAAAAGTTTTAAGTATCTTGGGTGCATCATGCAGGATAACGGAGAGATTAAACAGGATGTAAATCATAGGATCCAAGCAGGTTGGTCAAAATGGTAGAGTGCATCTGGTTTTATATGCGATAAAAAAGTGCCTTTAAAACTTAAAGGTAAATTCTGTCGCACTGCTATAAGACCGTCTATGCTTTATGATACGGAGTGTTGGACGGCCAAAGGGGAGCACGAACATAAGTTGAGTGTAGCGGAGATGAAGATGTTGAGATGGATGAGTGGTCATACGCGATTGGATAAAATAAGGAACGAAGATATAAGGGAGAGAGTTGGAGTAGCACCCATTGTGGAAAAGATGGTAGAATTGCGTCTCAGGTGGTTTGGATATGTGAGAAGAAGACCGACAGAACACCCAATCAGGAGGGTGGATGAGATGGAAGATGGACAAGGGGTGAAAGGCAGAGGAAGACCTAAGAAAACCATCTATGAGGTGGTCAAATGAGATCTACATGTAGTCGATCCCACCTAGTAAGACAAGACTTTGTTGTTGTTGTAACACACTACCATACAGAGTCTTATACTTAAGTCATAATTCAGAGATGGCAAGGTATTACGACCTCTAAAACAAAAATTTAGTACGTATAGTAGTATGAATAATTGATTATAACTAGGAGCCTTTGTAGGAAAAGGGGGTAAACAAAAAACCGTAACTCGAACGCGCAACACTCCGATCGATAACGTAACGAGCAAAGGATAAGCTAACGCAAGATCATATGTATACAAAGGAGTGTCAAAAACAGGAATATCAAGACTCAAAATCCGGCTGCGAAGAGAACCGGTCCGAGCATAGCAATATATACATATGATAAAATAAGGGAAACCCCAAAGGAAACCCAAAGGGACACAAATACAGAAAACCTATTCTCCAAAAATCCCCTCTAGAAGGAGTCATCACAGTTTATTTTATTTAATGGAGATAAAAGTATCTAAACAAGATATATAAGCCAAAACAGAGTCCCGAGAACAAAGGATCTTCGCTAATCCAGAAGTCTCCAGCATGCCTCAACGAGAAGCCTCGCGTCCTGCATCTGAAAACCACAAAATCCACATGGGTGAGAACCAGAGGTCCCCAGCACGGTAACAGCTTCCACATATATAATACATAATAATAGAGGAAAGCCGAAGGCAATCCTAGAACTTCCTCCAGATAATATCAAAGCTTATAAGCAAACTAAACCGTAAGTGGCAACTGACTAAAGATTCTTCAATCTAACTAATACTTCCCTTTCCAATTCCTTCATACCTCCCAACCACCAGCAGGAGTATAATATAGCAAACACAGTTATATCAGACAAGAGATTTACAAATAGGAACAAATAAGGCATTTAGGCAATTAGCAGGTAATATGCAGTCAAATAGGCAATCTCAAACAATTCATGTAGTATGCTTATGATGCATGCCTATCCCTAGTGGCTGATGATATCATCTGTCGATTATAGAGCCAACCCGACAAGTCCTGGTAGCTAACCATTGGACTGTCCCTCTGTCGTACATCCCCAACTCGAGTTATACTCATCATAAACTTGATCATAATCATGATCCATATCCATCACCCTCACTGGTGAATATTTATCAATCACCATCACAGGTGAATATTTATCCATCACCATCACTGGTGAATATTTATGGGGGCGAGCTCATCCGGGCCTTTCACAGTGCCCGGTCACACTTACAACATTGGGTTAACAGAGCTTCGAGTCTCAACCTGGAGCACGTGGTGGCTAGCCACTGCTACTACCCAGGGAAACCCTCATCTCCAATGGTGGAAGTGCAAATATTCACAATTCATTCAACAGCATATATGCATTTATACTTAGCCATAAACATGGCTCCGCCGTCACACGGCATAATCCAGCCATCCGGCTCACGGTTAAATCCATAACCAGCTAATTCATCAACAATTATGGCCCTTCAGCCCATGGCATAACAAGCACTTCCACCGCCATTCTCCGCATCTCACATAATCATCTTTGATCATCAATGATCATTCATTTTTCCCCTTCCTTCACTCGCAAGTTACCACATTCACTAGCCCTTTTTCTCACGCTAGGCATATCATAATGATTTAAGACATAAGTGGTGAGATCGGAGGCTTAGAAGTATGAAATTTGGCTTTTAAAACTCAAAAATCAACTTTGGGATGAAAACAGGGCCACGCGTACGCGCACTCCACGCGCACGCGTGGATGGCCTTAAAACTCATCGACGCGCAAGCGTCATACGCGCGAACGCGTGGGTTGAAAATTAGCCAAACGACGCGCACGCGTCAGCTACGCATACGCGCGAATACATTGTGCCCCAGGCACAGAACTGGCACAACTCTGGCACAACTCTCTGGAAAATGGCTGGGCATTCGATGCAGCGCATCGACGCGCCCGCGCACGCATGGATGATGCTTTCTCGAAGAACGGCGCGTACGCGCCAAGTGCGCCTACGCGCGAGGGGTCATTCTGCTAAAAATTTTCTAAGTTAAAAGCTGCAGAATTCACAAATTCAACCCCAATCTTCCGACGGTCATAACTCTCTCATTTTAAATCATTTTTCACCCGTTCTTCGAACGGCATGGACATCCCGCATCCAATTTCATTTCTAAACAGATTTGGCACAAATCAAAGATATGTAGTCCAAGTTATGTCCCGTCAAATTATGCCCAAAAATCATATTTTCATTCAAAACCACAAAGTGCCATTTTCAAAACAAGCCACTTTCAACTCTTTTCAAGATCAATCAAAACATGCCAATTTCAACCCTTCTCTTTGAAATCATTCAAAGTGTACCAAAATCAACAACAAGCCATCCTCAACTCATACATTGACATTTTACCAAAATTCCCAAAACTACCTCCAACCATTTTAACACTTCTCAATCAATGGCTAAAGGACAAACACAATCTCATGTCATACATCCTTCTCATCCCAATTTCCAATAATATCAATTTCCAAATCAACCATCATTATACATAATCAACATCATACTCACCATCAACATGATACCACCCATCAATTCAACCTCAATCATCCATCAAGCATATATCACAACATGCATTTCTCATATATCACACAATCAAGGCATCAATATTCATAATCACATATATGAACACATCATATATCTCAACCATTCAACAACACCAACAATTCAATGCCTATCTTAGGGCCTCTAGCCTAAGTATTTCCTACCACATTACATATTAGATACAGGAAACCGAAACCATACCTTAGCCGATTTCCCAAGCTCAACCGGAGCACTTCCAAACCACTTTTTCTCAAGCTCTCAAGGTCTCAACACCTCCAAGAACAGATTTTGTCACACAAAACCCTCTTCCAAGCTTTCCAAAATCACCAATCAAGCTCCAATATTCACATATACACAACCTAAGCCACAATCATCATACCCATACACAACATCTCAATGCCCAAACCTCATAGAACAACAAATTACACTAGGTTTGAGAATCTTACCACACCCAAGGTCCAAGGAGACAAGATTAACCTTCTCCTTCAAGAGAGTTGGGTCCTATAACATCAAAGAACCCAAAATCTCAACATTTTTGCTCATGAAACTCGAAATCAAGGGCTGGAATTTCGAACAGTAAAACGTGGCTTACCTCAAGGTTAATTGTATGGGTTTTGTAAAGCTCTCCGCGATGAACGTGTGGCCGCAAATGGAGCAGCAATCGGAGCTCTAGATCAAAAGTTATGGTGGTTTGAAGATCAAGTGAGAGAAAGAACTTGAGAGAGTGTTCTTCCCTCTATAGCCTCCATTTTCAGCGTGTTTAGTGTGTTGTGAGGAGAGAGAGTGCTGAAAACTAGGGTTTTGGTTTAGTTTAGTTAGGCCAAGGGCCCACTTTGGGTCCGGTTGGTCCAGTTTGGCCCGTTCGGTCCAATCTTGGTCCGATTTTTATAAAATTGGTACCGAAATTCTCGTCTCAATCTCCTCTATCAAATTTAGCCATAAAAATAATATTTTTGGCTTTCTAGAATAAATTCTCATTTTATGGGTTAATTAGCCATTAATTGACCGGGTCTTACAGTTGTTTTTTTTATTGTATCATATAAAAGCTTAATTATATATATATTTAACACGTGATATAAATATCTTAACATATTTTATTTGAATATAGAGTATTATGTTTAAACTAAATTCTAAATAATTAATTTATTGTATAATTTCCATTTTCATGAACGTATAAAACTTCAGACATACTTATGCATGTGATTCTAGGATATATTTAATGTGCATTGTAAAAGCTTATTTTTTTTATCTAAATTTTAACTATGTATAAGATTGACTAAAGTATATAATTATTTCATTTGTTAAAAATGTACAATACAGATCATTATGCAATAATACATGATCCAACAAAAAAATCTTTTTCGTTCTTTGATCTTTTAACTCTATAAGTTTGGTTAGTCCTTTTTTCTTTAATAATTTTTCTCTAAAACTAATAGAGCATATTTACATATGACACGTTAAATTGTTAATCCGTATATGGTGATTGCTAATTTAGATTGATAGATTTTTTTATTAGGAGTCTTATTATTTTTTGGATAATTGTCAAGACTGTTCAAAATTTTTTTAATTATTTTTTTCATATATATTAGCTAAATTTATTGTGTAAAAATTAAAAAATATTAGTAATTTTTAATTTTTAATTATAAAAATTAAATAAAAAATATACATATTAATAAAAATGACCTTGTTATTTTTTATCGATTTTATTTATTTGTTATTAATTATTTTAAAATATTGAATTTTAAATCTTTGATATTATATCTATCTGATTACTTGATATATCAAGGGTTCATATGAAAAAATATTGATCACCATGTTAGATATTTGTTTCGTATTATATGATTCTTCCATTTTCATATGGCACTTTCATTTTCTATCAAAAAAATTTTCTTCCTATCCTCGTTCGCATACCTTGTTACATATATAACCTTCAACTATAATGATCTTCAAATCGATCATCATATCAAGTCAATAAAGTACCAAAGGATTAGATTATTTTTGCTATTATTGTTGTTGTATGTTTTTAATCATAACCGATTTTGAAAATTCATGGTGGCAATAATGAAACAAACCTCTGCATTGTTGGTGATGATACTGTAGAACATTATATTTCCTTGCAAGCTTCACCATAGTTTTTAGAGTTTTATGTTGTCTTTAAATATTATGGTGAACTCAAGTGAAAATAAATAAAATCTAGTTTTGATACATGTTATTGATTGGAATTGGAACTCTTTGGTTACGAAAACCTTTCGGAACCAATGTGCCATTTGAACATTAGCAAATGAGATCTAATTGATGTATGTACAATGATATTTCATATTTTTTGTTATAGTAAGGTAAAAAAGTGAGATCTAATGTATGTTACAATGGTATATTAAACTTGAAACTTTTCATATTTTTTACTTATATTTTTTATATGTAATGGACGTCTCTTCTGAATTTGATGTTATCATAAAATCATATTTATTCTAAAAGTTTAAATTGATAGGAGAAGATATATAATTATTTATATTTTTAATAGATCTTTGTCTCAAAATTTATCATTTTTGTATTTTTTACAATGTTTTTAATTTCCGATATTTACATATATTTTTTATTATCATCAAACAGAGAAGTGTCGAGAATATGTGAGAATATTATTTCTATTCTAACTATTAATAAAATAAATAGATGGAAGCACAAAGACCAATTTACATTTTATTGCATTTTTTTCATATACATAACTAAATCAAATAAAAGACATTACACAATTAGTTTTTTCTTTAAATTGGTTGAACTTATAATCATGTACTAGTTGCTCTTATGAATTTCAAAATATTTATCACTTTAAAATTTGGATGGGTCTAAAATTTAAGAGAAATTATAAAAAAATTCTTAAAAGATTTTAGCTTGTCAAAAAGATTAAACTAACAAAAATTTTCTCAAAAATTTAAAATCAGAACAAATTAAAGATAATCAAAGAATATTATTTTTTTATAAACACTAAATAGTGAAAATGAGAATCCTTAAATGTGTATATGGGTGTGTACTGTGAATAAGTTTCTCATGTTATAATATCTAGAATTAAAAGTTGTGCATAATTGTCTAATCTATTAAAAAGAAAAAGATCTAATGTTCAGGTGAATATGTCAAAAGGGATAATAATCGGATCCAACTATATCTATCAAGTATTTATTCCAAAGTTAGACAAATTAATAGATTTATTCAAAACAAACCTTAAACTTTACAAAATTCCAAAGTATTAATAAGGATGTGTTTTTTTCCCCTTTTTTCGAGATTTAAAAAATTACATATGGATCGGACAAAGATTTAAACATTAAAAGAAACTTGAATATAAAAATGGAATTGAAATGGATTGGGCGCTACATTTTTACGAGTGTCTCTTCCAAATTAAGCCCACATGAGTCATGATATTCCTCTTCTTTCATAAATCATAACAAAAGAATCTTCAATCATTGGTTTTCATCGGTTTGTCAAATTGTAAAATTCATAGCGATTAACCATATTTTTAAGGGCAATCAAAACAACAATGTGCAAGTAAAAAAAGACACACGAAACAATTGACATCATAAAGGAGGAAAATTTCATATACCATGTCAAGAAAACAACTAACGGCTTCACTTGGTAACGTTTTGCCTCAAGCTAAGGTAGTTATCATGACTTCTTTGAAGAATTAGACCCACCATTGTTTGTTTAAGACATGAGATTCAAGCTCAAGTCTTTGTTCTACTTTGCTCCTTTGTTAACATCATTATCATCATTATTCTTTGTCTAAATTTTTCAGGACTAATTTGATTGAAAAAATTCTTTAACGATAAATTAACGAACGACCTATCTTTTAGAGACTAACTTAGCTATTAACCCTTAATTTATAGAAAAAGATTTTCTTTGCATCTTTAACATGCGTAAGCTGCTCGTCTATGTGATACCAACTAAGTTCACCAATCATTTTGAATTCGAATTTTGAATTTTTCGACTATCTTCTCTCATGGATTGTTTGAAATCCTGAACTTTCTCGCGATAAAAATTTTATTGAAATTTTTTTTTACAAAGCTACTATTAAATTGAAAAAAAAGTTAGTTTTTACTTACAATTCTGCTAGGTAACTAATTAGGGATACAACCAATGCCAACTAGTAAAAAAAAACCATTAACAAAAAAAAATCTTACAAAATCTAGGAGAAAGAAACATCCAAAACTAGTAAAAAAGAATCTTCCAAAACTTAGAAGAAGAAGGTTCAGAGGTGGCGAATGTGATGTCGAGGCCTCTTTTTATGAGGCTTTTGTCGAACTTAGGGAGTGGTTGATGTGGTCTTGTGCTGAAAATGCCACCAACAGAACGTGAAGCTCTTTTTTGTTGTCAGAAGCCATAGTTACACAAATAGAAACAAATAACAAAGGGATTGAGATATTATTATAGCGTTACTTTTTTTTAACATTGATTAGTGAATATGCAGGACGAGTAGTTGTAGGGGAGACATCGCAGCACAAGAAATTGCAGGGAGGTGCATGTCACGACACGAGAAATTGTATGGGAAGGCATGCACATCAAAGGATGAGGTGTTGGCATAAAGAGGTGTAGTGTTGCGGCAATCAGGGTAGAAGAGGTAGGGGCGCCGCGCCGTGAAGAAAAGAGTTGGGGGGGCGGCAATGCGCAAGGGGTGTACCTTGAGGGCGCTCAAACAGAATTGTAGATGGAGTTCATGGCGTCACAGGAGAGAAAAGTTGGAGAGGGGGAGGTCGCGCTAGGGGTTGAGGTTGGAGCGCGTGTTTTCGAATATAATCCTAACTTTTGGAAATTTCAAAATCAAATTTTTTAAAAAAAATTGAAAAATTGTTCAAGTTGACTGTACATAGAGTTGGTTATCTATACTTTCTCTTTTCCAAAAGAAAAATATCTTTCTACATTAAATGTTAGAATTTTTTAACGTACATACAAAATCCGTCTAAAACACTAATGCATATTTAGACAAAATTTATATAGATTATTATTTTTGTCCCAAATAAATCTGTACAAAATATTTTAGATTACTTTAGAGAGTAGTTAAAAATAATATACTAAAAAGAAATTTGAGACTAATTATACACAAATTCATAATAGAATTAACATTTTTTAAAACGAGTCTTAAATCTGTGTGAAGTTATTATATATATTTAAATAAAATATAAACGAATTCTAATTTTTATCTTAAATCTGTTGCTAATTTGTTTAAAAAATTTTGTTCCATCCAAAAAATATTTTACCAGAAATTTTGGGACCAAATTAACGAACTTTGAAATTATTTTTTTATAACCTACACAGAAATCCATTAAAAAGTTCATTTTAAATAACAAACACATGAATTTATTTGACATATACTTGATTTGATGACTAATTTTTTTAGGTTTAATTACTCTGTTGGTCCTTATAGTTTCGTGAAATTTTCAATTAGGTTCCTATACTTTTTTTTCTTTTAATTGGGTCCCTGCATCAAATTTTTTTTCAATTAGGTCCCTCTTGGTAGTAATTGACTTAATTATATAGGGACCCAACTAAAAAAAATTGGTGCAGGGACTCAAATAAAAGGAAAAAAAAAAGTGTAGGGACTCAATTAAAAAAAATTGGTGCAAGGACTCAATTAAAACAAAAAAAAAGTATAGAGACCTAATTAAAAATTTCGCAAAACTATAAGGACCAACAGAATAATTAAACATTTTTTTATAAACTAAATTTACATGATTAGACAATAATAAATTAAATTCACATTTTTCAACAATAAATTTTTCCCATAATTATTCCGGACAAGATTCTAGGCTTTATTTTTTTCCTTAAATACTCAATTTTGGACAATAATTTTTTCCCATGATTCAAGGCTTTATTTTTTCCCATAATAATTAAAAAAAATCTGAATAGCTTTAGACTTTATAATTAATGTGTTCATGCATCTAGTTACAATTTTATTCGGTATAATGCAATTTGTTTGAGATGCAATGGATGTATAAATATCCTTCTATGCGGTGCAAAATCCATATGATTTTTTGCCACTGATGCTAGATATATTTATTCCATATTATTTAAGGTCTTATATAACCATTCTTGTCTTCGTTATACACTTTTCCTCTTTCATATATGTACTACAAAAAA
This sequence comes from Arachis hypogaea, assembly GCF_003086295.3. Classification (NCBI taxonomy): domain Eukaryota; kingdom Viridiplantae; phylum Streptophyta; class Magnoliopsida; order Fabales; family Fabaceae; genus Arachis; species Arachis hypogaea. The sequence continues at coordinate 131,287,380 of NC_092049.1, read as the reverse complement.
GATCTACATATCAACTCAATAAAGTACCAAAAAACTATATTATAATATTTCTTCTTTGATTGATCTCATATATAATTTGAGTGATAATGTTTGTTAAACATATTTTTTTGTGAGTGTTTTGGGCAACGCAACTACCTGCGATTGCTACCTAGAAAGGGACATCAAATTATGCATAATTTGAATGTTTCTTTAGAACACATTCATCTAAGGCGCATTCACATACATATGTCGGTGTGAGTGTTCAAAAGAATTAGAACAAGAGAATGCTCATGATGAGGTTTGGGTTGCCATTCAAGGTTTTACTATTGTCGTTTCCTTTTTTGTTGAGAATGTAATAATGAAAGTATCTTTTTGAGTTTGTTATGTAATTAGATTATCTTATTAGAGTGACAATGAAAATCTCTATCAATAATTAATCAAAAAAAGAATTTATTAGAGGAACAACAAAAATCTATGTCAATAATTAATCCAAAAAAAATAATTCATTTAAGAATTTAATATTAGATATTTAAAATCTAACAATCACATATTAGAAAAATATGCTAATTGGTTGATTGTTCCTGCCATTTATCCAAATATATAATATAAGTCATAATATAATTGTATTTATTATTTTGCTTCCGTGTGTACAAATAATGTATGTTTTTATTTCTCTTATTGAGAATCAAGCACTTTATTTAAAGAATAATAATTTAAATTGATACCAACTCAATTTACTAATAATTTTGAAATCAAATTTTGAATTTCTCGACTGTCTTCTCTCATATAGATTGCTTTGAATCCTGATGAACTTTCTCGCGATAAAAGTTTTATTGAAATTTTTTTTTACAAAACTACTATTAGATTAAAAATAGTTTTTACAAATTATTATGTTAAATAATCACGATGCAACCAACTGCAGTCAACTAGTGACAAAAAGATGCCTATTAATGAAAAAAATAGTATTGCAACTTCAGAGCCACCCTAATTTTACTTTTACTCCCATTCACAGTAAAAAAAAAACTCAAAATAAAAAGAAGCATCCAAAACGTAACAAAAAGAAACATCTAAATCATTGTAAAAGATTATCCAAAACTCTTTCAATTATGGCAAAGAAGAACGCATCACTTTCGGATATAGAAACATCCAAAATAATTAAAAAAAGAAAAATTCAAAATATAAGAAAAGAAATATCCAAAACATATAACAAAAATACGTCCGAAATCTAGGAGAAAAAACATCCAAAACTAGTAAAAAGAATCATCCCAAACATAAAAGAAGGTTTGACAGTGGCGAGTATGATATCGAGGCCACTTGTTAAGAGGCTTTTGCCAAACCTAGGAGTGGGTTGATGTGGCCTTGCGCTAAGAATGCCACCGACAGAACGTGAAGCTCTTTTTTTTTCTCTCGGAAGCCATGGTTTCACAAACAAAAACTAACAGAGGATGGGGATATTATTAGAACGTTACTATTTTTTGTTATGAATATTGATTAGTGAATACGCAGGACGACAAGTTGCAGGGAGAGGTGTCGTGGCATGAGGAATTGTAGGGGGAGGCGCACGTCATGGCACAAGGGATTGTAGGGGAAGGCGTGGGCATCACGAGATGAGGTGTTACATGAAGAGGCGCGACGTCACTGTGATCAAGATTGGAGGGGGAGAGGCGTGGCATCGCGAAGAGAAGAGTTGGAGGAAGACGCGGCGGCGCGCGAGAAGCGATGGACCTTGAGGGCGTTCGAGAGGAATTGCAGAAGGAGGTCATGGCATCACGAGGGAGAGGAATTAGAGGGGGAGGTTGAGATTGGATAGTGCGTGTTTTGTGAACCTAATCCTGATTTTTGGGAATTTAAAAATTTTTTGAAAAGTTGTTCAAATTGGCTGTACATAGAGTTGGTTTCCTATACTTTCTCTTTTATGAAAGGAAAACATCTTTCTACATTAAATGTTAAAAATTTTTAACATGCATACAAAATCCATATGAAACACTTATGCACATTTAGACAAAATTTACATCGATTGTTATTTTCGTCCCAAATAAATTTGTGCGAAATATTTTGGATTATTTTAGAAGGTAGTTAAAACTAATATAGTATAAAAATTTGAGACTAATTATACACAAATTTAGAATAGAATTAACATTTTTTAAAACGAATTTTAAATCTATGTGAAGGTATTATGCACATTCAAATGAAATACAAACGAATTTCAATTTATCTTAAATATGTTGCTAATTTGTTTAAAAAGTTTTTGTGCCAGCTAAAAAATATTTGTCAAGAAATTTTGGGATCAAATTTAGTTGAATTTGAAACTATTTTTTATAACCTTAAAAGGTAACAGTGATAAATTGAAAGAGAAGAGTAAAGAGTGGTAGAGTGAAGAGAGTTTGAGGAGACAGAGACTGAGACTGAGAAGAAGAAGAGAGAAAGGGTTTCACTTGTAACAACCCTAGTTTTTGAAAATCAAATAATTAGTCATTTGTGATTTATTATATTTGTTGATAACTTTATTTTAAGAAAATTATTTTACTAAAAGTAATTAAATACATTTTCAAGATAATTAGAGTTTAAATTAATTAGAATTTTTATATAATCTTTATTAGATATTTAGTATAATTAAAATTATAATTTCGATAATTGAAAAACAAGAACTGTATAATTTAATTCTATTTTGAATAAATTATGTTATTAATTTGAACTCCTAGAAAATGATTTTATTAAAAATGATTAGATTGATATTTATAAATACTTTAAGTTTAAGTCAATTAATATTTATGTACAATTTTTATTATAATTAATTATTTTATAAATTGAAATTAAAGTTTCGGAGATAGAAAAATAATAGAGATTTGTATGATTTAATCTAGAAAATTAATATTTGAATTTAAATTGTACTTTACAAAATATAATTAACTTGTTCATTTTATAATGTAAATTAGAAATAATTGATTGAACTTAGCCATATGTTGATAAATAATGTTCCTAAATATTTTTAATAGAGTATATTTGATTCTAAAATTACTCTACTATTCAATTTTATCAAAATATCTATTCATATCTATCCATATTACTTTATAAAATCCCTAATTACTAAATTCCCATATCAAACTCAGAAACCCTAATTTCCCAAATTGAGAAACCCTAACCCTAATTTTTTCCCTTTCCCCAGCCTTTGAACGCAGCCCACACCCCCTTTCATCACCTTCAACGTGACACAACACACACAGAACCTACGAAAAAAAAACATAGAGAGAGGAGAGAAAGGCTGAGCACCGCGAGGAAGAAGAAGAAGAGGAGAGGGAGAAGGGAGTCGCCGGCGAGGAGGGATGCCACCGCCGCCGACCCGTCGAGCTTCCTCTCATTGTGCGCCGTCGATTTCAAGTCTCTAATCCGCCAAGCACACCCCCTTGCCGTTGTCGTCGAACTCGTCACCGGAGCCATCGTCGCGCCAGTCGCCGCCGCTGTTGAAGATGGAGCCGTCACCGAAGCCCGTGTCACTGTCGTCCTTGCCAGCTCGCGAGAGAGAAGCACGATGTAGCTCCTTTGTTTCTGCTGCTCTGGTCCGCCAAGGAAGAAGCTCATGGATGGAGGGAGAGCTGAGGAAGGAGAAGAGAGAGAAGACCACGCTGCTACCTTGCCGCCGCTCACCGCGCCATGTCGCGTCGCCGTCCAGCCGTGTCGAAGAAGAGGCGTTGCCGTCACTATCGATTGGGCCATATAAATGCATATGATGCATATAAATACATATGATGCATGCCTGTCCTACTGGCCATGAGCTCATGCGTCGGTTATGTTGCCAGACCCGACTCGGATAAGCGGGACTCAACCACCATCCTTATCCGTAGGTTCCACAAGCAAGCGGGACTAAACCACCATCCTTGCCCGGAACACGCAAGCGGGATTTAAAATGCTTGTCGAATTTAAAGATGCTGCCGAATTTTCATAAAAATTTAGATTCTGTTTTAAAATGTGATTTAGAAAAAGATTTGGACTTGAGAGGTTCTACGAATTGGTTCTTGATTTATTAAGAAATTGGTGTTTTGAGTTAAACTGTTTAATAAAAGTTCATGTTACCTGATTGATTTAAATATGGAGGGGCCTATGTTTTGAAGTTTGGTTAAAGAAGTACCTTTGGGAGAGTTTCTGATTTAAGAATAAAAAGAAATTGGGTTTTTTTTGGACTTAAACAATTTTGATTTTGAAACTGGTTCAGAACTCTTGGCTTACATGCTTTGGTTTTGATTTTAAATCTTTACCTTAATTTATCTCAACTTAAGCAACTATGATTCCGAGAATTTCTGAAGAGTTTAAGAAATGAGGCAGGTTATTCTTCCCTAAAGTCTTGAGTCCTTGCCAAGGTTGTTGATTAATAACTCTTGATTTCAAAGTGATGAAGCGAATAATTTGAAAATGAGTGATTATGAGTCTTTCAGAAGAGATTTTGAATCTGGCTTGGTTATGAAGTTGTTTGAAAATTTTGAAAAGAAAATTTACTTAAGAAAAGTGGTTCTTGGCAAGATGTGAACTGAATACATTTGTAATTTGAAAGTGGGCCAAGAATGATTTTTTTGAAATAAGATTTTGAGTCTGATTGACTGTGGATGTTATTGAGAATATGATGAGGCCTGGCAAGGATGGTGGTATAGTCCCGCTTGCTCAGTGCGTAAACTGTTATGCAGGGATGGTAGTTTTGTCCCGCCTGCAGTGAGAATGGTGGTTTTGTCCCGCTCACATATTGATAAATTATTTGGCAAGGACGGTGGTTTAAATCCCGCTTGCGTGTTCCGGGCAAGGATGGTGGTTTAGTCCCGCTTGCTTGTGGAACCTACGGATAAGGATGGTGGTTGAATCCCGCTTATCCGAGTCGGGTCTGGCAACATAACCGACGCATGAGCTCATGACCAGTAGGACAGGCATGCATCATATGCATTTATATGACATTGTTTGGGTGTGCATATTATAATTGGTTTGCCTATGTGAATAGTTATGTTTAATTGCTAATTGCTTTACTTGATATAACTGCTTGGTTGTGTTTGAACCTTCTTACTTGTGTTTGTGACTGAAAATTGGTTGGATTGTAATGATTTGGTTGTTGATTAAGTTGCTTGGGCCTAGGGCCGTGGTTAATTACGAGATGGACTGAAGACTGTGTTTGGTTTATATTTTTGGTTTAGAAAAGTATGAAAAGCTAAACTGGTTCAGCAGACTTAATGAACCTATGCTTGGAACAGTTTGATCATTCATACTGTCTAGGAAAAACTTTTAAAAAGGCTTTTGGATTTAGGATGAAATATAGTTTTCTTGAGTATGTTAATTATTTGCATTTTATTTCATTACTTTTACGGCATTTCCATTCCCTACTGAGAACGTGTGGTTTGTTCTCACCCCAAAATCTTCCACCCTTTCAGTGACACAGGTTTTGAAGATTCAGTTTGAAGCTGCGGGCGATTCTAGAATTTATTTACGAGTTAAAGTTATGACTTGAGTTTCTTTCATAGAATTCCCTCGCCCTTACTGCTTAAGGTTTTATTTTATGCAGAGGGATAGGAGTTGTACCTGAATTTTATTTAAATTCTTTTGTATAATATTACTATTATTAATAACTATGTGATTATTATTACTTGGTGATGTTTGCTATATGATTTCAATTAATAAAAACAAAAAATTTCTGGTATTTTTACTAAAATTGAATCGCGATATCGAACTAAAGGCTTAATAGTAAATAGTTAATAAGGAAAACAGGTCAGTAACGCCTTACTTTTGGTACGATCATGACGTATTGGAAGTTGGGTCGTTACATCACTAATTTGGTAAAGGTGAATTGAATTGAGACACACACTTACAATTTGTTACTAACAGCTGGCAATTTATTGTGTCTAATGACAACTAATTTGTAACTAATCTAACTGAGAGACTCAGCTACCTAGCTTAACTAATTCAGTTCAACTTAACCATTACTCTATCATGCATTTCTGCTATCTGACTCTATTATTTAGCTCAACACTCACTCCATCAACCTACACCGAAATCTATTAAAAATAATTAATTTTAAACAACACATGTGTAAGACCCAGAACTTTTGAAAAGTCTTATTATGATCAAGTCTCAAATCATATAGTTATTTATAGCCTTAATTTCGGAAATCATTTTATTAAAGATAATTAAGGCAAGTTTTGATTTATTGGATTTGAGATAAGTTATGATTATTAACCAATTTTGTAATTATTGGATTATTTTCTATATTCAAGTTATAAAGTTGGTAGTTGTGAAATAATAAGGATTTCTATATGATTTGGATTAAATAATTAATATTTTAAATGTTAATACTGTTATTTTAGAAAATAATTTGTAAAGTTTTTTTTTTTTTTGGTGACTAAATAATTTGTAAAGTTGATGAGCAAATAGTATTTTCTAAGTACGAATAGTGTTGGATTTAATTTGAGTTCCAATTACTATATTACCCCTACTCTTATATGAAATTACCGAATTGCCCCTAACCCTAAGTTTCAAAAGTGAAACCCTAATCCCTAACCCTTAGCCGTCACTATCCCTTTCCCTCCTATCACCCAAATCCACGGTGAAACCAGAAATCAAGGCAAGCAGAAAGGGAAAACAGAAATGGGGAAAATAAGGGAGGAAGCGCGCCGGCCAGGGGAAGGAGTTGCTGCCGCCACGGTCGATCACGTCTGCTGCCTCGCCTCCGTGCCACCATGCCTCGCAGTCGAACCCATTTCCGCTGCTACCACCGTCACGGAGAAGAGGCGTCGAAGAGGGGCCGAACTCGCGCCTTGTCGCTGCCGCCCCTGGGGCTTCGAGCCGCGTCACCGTCCTTGGTGACCCACGAACCGAGAGCACACGCGCGGGGGTGGAGGACGGCGTTGCTGTCGCCGCTGCTTCTCCCAACTCCGCTGCTGCCCATTGAAGACGACGCCGTCGCTGGTCAGAACTCAGGCGAGAGAGAGGAGGTCATGAAGGAGGGAGCCGCACTCAGTCCCTGGTCGCCGCCGCGCCAAATGAGGGAGTGGCCGCCGTCGTTGCAGAGGAGCCGCGCGGCCACCTTCACATTCTCGCGCACAGAGAGAGGGGGATGCGCGAAGGGGGACCTTCTTCCGCCACTGCTGCCTGGGATCCTGTGGTCCAAGCCACCATTGATGGAGCTTGAATCGTCGTCAGCCATGGCTGCTGTGCCTCCGGTCGCCGAGAAGGGCCACCGCTGCTGCCGCCGGAAATTGCCACTGGAACTGGTGTCGTTTGGTAAGCTTTAACCCGTCTTCAGTTTCCTTCTCCATTAAAGTTCATCTTTACCATGAGAGTTGTGATGCGGCTGTGTGCTAGGAGTTGCTGCAAGTTGCCGCTACCGGAATCACTACCAGGGCTGCCGCTTCATGGTTCAGTCACTTCTCCTTAGTTACGGTAAGAGTTACATTCCGGAGCCCTTGAAAATCTGCACTGTTATATTTGGGTAGGAATCCTAAGGTTTTGATAACGTAGGGCTAGTTCGAGTTATGGCATGTCACGGTTAGAGTTGTTGTTGCTGTTACGAGTAGTTGGGGCTGAGGTTGCCTCCGTCGCCGGAGCTGTGCCGGGGCCGGTTCGAAACCGCAGCTACTTCGTGTTGTTATTCCGGTAAGAAATTATGTTTCGAAAGCCTTACGTTAGTGCCCCGTACGTGTATTAAAGCCTTTATGGTATTAATATTCCTAGAGTTAGTAACTGAGGTTGCTTGTTGTAATTTAGAGCTGTTTATGCTGCTGCGAAAATGTGTGGGGCTGTGCTTTGAAGCTGCCTTTGATTTTGAGTTGAGGTGAAAAGGACTTAATGAGGCGTTTGGGTTATGGAATTGCGTTTCGAGGTAGGGGCGCTTTCCAAAAACTATAGTTTATTATTGGAATTATTACATATGGGTACTGATGTGAGATATTGTGTATTTGGTGATTGTATCTGCCTTATGTATTATTTGATTGACTCGAATGACTATGGATGTTGGTTTGGCCGAATTGTTGTGTGGCTTGTGAAATGTAATGTTTGAAGTTGATTCTTTAAAGATTTGAAATGAGTTTAATCCGTTGAGGATTGGTTTGAATTGAGTCAATTATTTTGATGATGTGAAAGATAGAATACTCTTGAAATTCAGCCTGGGTTGCTTTAATTGATTTGGTTTTGATAAATGATTTATTGCTGAACCGATTCTTTAAAGCTTTAGAAATGAGTTAAATCGGTTGATATTGAGTTGATTTTTGAAATGGCTTCCTTGAGATATGCCACTGAGGCGACTGTTGGATTTAGCTTGCTTTTGAATTGATTTCTGGTTTTGAGCTGTTGAAAAGGAATGAGAAACGGTTTAGTTGGGACCCGAACCGGGTGGCAAAAGTCCAAGTTTTAGGGGAGGTGCTGCCGAAATTTCTATAGAATCCGAGTCCTTATTTGAAATGTTAATTGGGGAATTTTGATTTTAATGCCTTTCCTATCTATTTTGAGGATTGTGAAATTATGGCTTCTTTTATTACCTTTACTTAGAACAATTAAGAAAGCAATGAAGTTATGCTTTGAAAGAATTATTGAAAAGAGAATCATGATTTCTCCTTATTTTCCAAGAAGAACAGTATGTCTTTGGGTACAAGTCATTCGAAAGAGAATTTTGCTTTGAGGCTGTTTTAAAAGGTAAAACGGGTTTATGTTTTTCTCTATTAAACACAAAGATTGTCCCTTGGGAGAGTTTTCGTGATTTTAAAAGGAATTGGATTTCGATTGATGAGCCTCATTATTTTGACGTTTTAAATAAGATTCAAAGTATCTTTTGAACTCTAGTTTAACACAACAAAAATGATTCTCTTATCAGTTTGAAACGCTTCAGATTTAATTATGGAATTGAAGCCGGTTTTGTTTAAGTAAAGGAAATGGTTTTGAAAGAAGTAAAGATTACGTGACTCGGTTTGGCTTAGATCCTATTTTCTTACTCAAATCAGAAAGCCAATGTTTTAATGATTTTAAATGAATTTGCCGAAATGAGATATGTTATTCTCCCCTAAAGACTTGGGACTCTGCCGAGAAACTTTGTTATAAAATCCCATTGTTGAATGGATGATTTTGAATGTTTCAAAATAAATCTTTAACTTGCCATGGTTATGGAAGTTTGGAAAGAGGATGCCGAGAGTGGCATTGTTTTCAAAGGGAAATTTACCTTGAGTAAAAGTGGCTTATGAGCCTAAGATGATTTGAGAAATGAGATCTTTAAAGCCAAGGCTGAAAAGAGTTGAAACTCGATTTCAAAGTGAAATGAATTGAGAAAATGATTTATGGCTTAAATGCCGACTTTATGAATTTAATGATGTTGAATGGTGGAAGTTCTGTTTTGTTGTGAGCCGGAATGGCTGTGTATGATTATACATATTGGTTGGTTCTGGATTGAACCGTGAGCCGGAATGGCTGTGTATGATATGAATATTGGCTGGTTCTGGACTGAACCATGAGCCGGATGGCTGAGATGGATGTTGATCCATGGATGAGATTGAATGCATGTTTATGCTGAATCATTGATAAATGTGAATGTTGCACTTCCACTATCTGAGATACGAGTTTCCCTGGGTAGTAGCAGTGGCTAGCCACCACGTGCTCCGGGTCGAGACTTGATACTCTGTTGACCCTATGTCGTAAGTGTGGCCGGGCACTGTGAAAGGCCCGGATGAGCTCGCCCCCGTAAATATTCACCAGTGAGGGTGATGGATATGGATCATGATTATGATCAAGTTTATGATGAGTACAACTCGAGTTGGGGATGCACGACAGAGGGACAGTCCAATGGTTAGCTACCAGGACTTGTCGGGTTGGCTCTATAACCGACAGATGATATCATCAGCCACTAGGGACAGGCATGCATCATATGCATTTGTGTGACATTGGTTGGGTGTGCATATTATACTTGGTTTGCCTATGTGATTAATTGCTAACTGTTCTACTTGTAATAACTGTTTGTTTGTGCTTGAACTTCCTATCGGTGTTTGCATCTGGGACTCTGTTGGATTGTGGTGATTGGTTGTTGGTTAGATTGTCTGGGCCTAGGGCCGTGGTTGGAAAGAGATGAACTGATGACTGATTTCGGTTTTGTGTTTCTGGTTTGGAATAAATTATGAAAGGCTATTTTGGTTCCGCATAGATAAACCGTTTTGAAAGGCTTTTGAGTTTTTGAGAATTGAACGGTTCTTCTTTCTGAAAAGATTTCCGACTTTACTTTCATCGTAAACCGTTGTTTTTGAAAAGAGGCATAAGACGGTTATGAATCACTGGTGCGATTATCTTCATGTATCCTATTACAGTAATTCCCAAAAACCCTCTACTGAGAACCCTTTCGAGGATGATGTTCTCACCCCCCTACATTTTTCCCCTTTCAGGATATGGGCGCAGAAGTTATGAAGAGCTTATTTAATTGTTGTTGTGATGCTCTATATTGTCTTAGTTATGGTTTATTGTACCCTCGCCTTTATCTTGATATAATCTGTAAGAGGGATAGGGATTGTATTGGATTATGTTTGTACTATTATTTATATATATGTATGTATATATATGGATGTACTCTTTATGAGTTTTTGTAAGTTGTATGGTATTTACGGATGTACGTTATCGAACGAAAGTATCTTTGGGAGCGGTATTGCGGTTTAAAGTTTTAAACAGGCTCATATTTTAGTATTAAATAGTATAAGTGTCGTCGTAATGTCCGAGCTATCAGGGTTACGCAGCCGGAAGCGTGAGCTTTGGTAGTTAGGGTGTTACATTATGGTATCAGAGCAGTTCTTCCTGTAGAGCCTGAGGAATGGACTGACTATGCTTTAGTTGCATACTCTGAGTGTTTGTCATGTATTAGGTCTTGTCGAATGACGAGAATTAGAGCTTTATGCACATGGCAGTCTATTGATTAACGCTGTTAGTCTTGCATTGCATAATTCCTGATATTAAGTTCGGCCGGCTTAATACTAGTGAATTATGTAAATGAAAGTACTAATGGGTTATCATAGATGATATACGAGTTTTGAGTAAAGCGAATCGCGGGTTTTGGAAAAGTTGGAAACTATTTCTCGAGGCTATTCAGTTGTGTGTCTTGAATTTTGTTCGAGTCGACCCGTTCTTTTATATCCTAACTTGAAGTTCTTGTTTGCTAGTCCTTTTGAGAAGTAGTTTGATCTTTCAACTCTATTCCTCTATCCATATGCATTCTTGTTTGACCTTAAGTGCATATGCTGGTTTAAGATCCTTGTTGCATCTATCTTCCTCTGTTTGAGTTCCTCTTTATTTAAGTATTCTTTGATATAGCCTTGGACTTGTCTTAATGTGCTGTGACTTTTAACTCCGGGTTCTGATTCCATTCTTTGAGAAATTGTTGATTCAGTTTTTCTCTTACTGGACAGTGATCACAGCCAATTTTGAGATTTTATAAATTACCGTTGATTAGATATATACTTTTCTATATATGAGACTTTGAAATTATTTATACAGTTTGACAACTATTTCTTTCCGATACCCCGCCTGTACTTTTACTGGTTTATGGAACTGCATTTACTTTGAATTACAATTTGACTTTCTAGTAATTCTACTATAGCCCCAATGCACATCTTCATTTGATCATATATTTTGATATTTTTCAAAATTTTGAAAAGAAAGGATTTACCACTTTTGTCTCGGTTGAGTTTCATTTGATAAGCTTTACCTAACTTATTTTGTATTGAGTTTGATTTAGCATGCTATATGGTTTATGCCATTGTTGTTCTTTTGAAAATGTTGGACTCATAGCTTTCTTCCTATGAACGGACTAAATTCTCTATTAAATCTTCCATCTCCATGAATGTCATGTTTGACCTTGTTTTTAACTGATCTTTTACATCTTGTGAATATTGCCATTGATCTTGGTTTTTCCTTTTGTGAATCTCATTCTTATGTGGGTCAGTTTGATTCGTTTCAGGATAGTACATTGTTTATTCTCCCATTATCTCTACAAGAGTTTTTAGTTAAAGATTTATCATTGAAAAATTACAAATGATTGAGTTGTCTTTTCTATGACTTTTGTATTCTTTTGGATCAATTTAAAACTTGTTTGATATTTCATGCTTAGTGGATCTTGTTTGAACTACTCTAATTTAAGATCCTTTCTTGCAAGGCTTGACTCCTTTTTAGTACATCTTAAACTTCTTGAATGTTCTTATGAGATGAGGATTTCAAGAACACTTTTGGAGTCTTGTTTTGGACTTTTTAAAGAAGTTTTGAATTCTCTTGTAAGAAGTTTTAAACGGAATTTATTTTCTGTTTCTTGATTTAGATTGAAACCATTGTTCAATATTGATGAAGTTAATTTAAAAATCGGCATGCGCTATTTTAAATGAGGTTTTGGAAAGTTTCCTTGTTTAGTGGAAACCGGTTTGTTTGTAACGCACCACTTATTTCCTTACCAGATTGTAAGCAAATTTTTATCTCGGAGTTTCTTTTCTAAAATGAGTTTAACTTCCTCTTTCGTACTTGCTATAAATGTTATACATGCTTGTTTGAATATGAAATTTTGAGAATTTTGAACAAGCATCTGATTATTTCCGAGTTTTTATGAACTGCTTTTGGTTAAGTTGTGCATTTAATTATCTTTCTAAAATATTTGAGGAAATATTTTAGCTCTTAGCCAAAGTTGTGTGCATTTGTTTTTGGAACTCTACAAAATCTACTTCAACATGGAATTGTATTGAAGTAAAGCCACATTTATGCTTTTGTTACTCTCTTGAAGGACATTTGTTGCTTAACTTTTCTTTTAGACTGCGAGGTGATTTTCCTGCAAGTTTTCGATTCTTTTAAGAACAATGTATTCAGAAGTATTTTTAATCATGCCCTTGAGTTTTGTGAGCTTTGCCTTGGGTTTGAGATATTCTCTTTTGTAAACCTCATACTTCATCGACTCAGTTTGAGTTTGTTTCAAGCTGATGCGCTGGTTATCTTCTTGTTGATCCTATTGAACTTCTTTGATCTAAGGGTTATCTTTGAAGTTGTCAATTGAATTATGTCTAGCAAACTTTATTGCTTGAACATCCATGTTTATCTGGGATTGGATATATTCTTTCAAATCTATGACTATTGTCTTTGACATCCGTCTCTCCTTTCTAAGATCTCATATTCTTCTGAGTAGACTCGAGAATTGTTTTGGTATCACGTGCGACTTGTAGACGTAGTAACGCGATACGTTAGTTCTTTAAGATGTGACGTGTATACGGAAGTTGATGTGAAAGTCCTAGAGCACCTGTTGATGTGTTTCTTCCGTCGCCCATTGTTCTCATTTTTTTCTCTCCTTGAATTCTTTTCCCTTTTTGTTCACAATTGCTAAGCTCTGAAACATATCTTTTGCTCATAACTATTTTTATTGAGCACTCACACTAACATATATGTATGTGAATGCTCCTTAGATGAATGTGTTTCAAGGAAACATTCAAATTATGCTCAATTTGATGTCCCTCTCAATGTAGCAATCGCACGTAGTCGCGTTGCCGCAAACACTCACAAAACGTATGTTTAACAAACATTATCGCTCAAATTATATATGAGAACAATCAATCAATGAATATTATAATATAGTTTTTTGGTACTTTATTGAGTTGATATATTGTGTATATCTACAATGATCTTTTTTGAAGAGATAGTACATATATGAAAGAGCAAAAGTGTATAATTAAGAAAAGACAGGCCATATGAGACCTTAAACAATATGGAACAAATATATCTAGCTAGCATGAGTAGTAAAGAATCATACAGATTTTACACTGCATGGATGGATATTTATACAGTCATTGCATCTCAAACAAAGCATATACCTAATAAAATTATAACTGGATGCATGAACACATTAATTGTAAAGTATAAAGCTATTTAGATTTTTTGTTTCATTATTAAGGAAAAAAATAAAGCCTAGAATCTTGTCCGGAATAATTATGAGAAAAAATTTATTGTTGAAAAGTAAATTTAATTTATTATTGTCTAATCATGTCAATTTAGTTTATAAAAAAAAAATTTGCCCTCAAATCAAATATCAAATAAATACATGTTGTAACACCCTAACTACCAAAGCTCACGCTTCCGGCTGCGTAACCCTGATAGCTCGGACATTACGACGACACTTATACTATTTAATACTAAAATATGAGCCTGTTTAAAACTTTAAACCGCAATACCGCTCCCAAAGATACTTTCGTTCGATAACGTACATCCGTAAATACCATACAACTTACAAAAACTCATAAAGAGTACATCCATATATATACATACATATATATAAATAATAGTACAAACATAATCCAATACAATCCCTATCCCTCTTACAGATTATATCAAGATAAAGGCGAGGGTACAATAAACCATAACTAAGACAATATAGAGCATCACAACAACAATTAAATAAGCTCTTCATAACTTCTGCGCCCATATCCTGAAAGGGGAAAAATGTAGGGGGGTGAGAACATCATCCTCGAAAGGGTTCTCAGTAGAGGGTTTTTGGGAATTACTGTAATAGGATACATGAAGATAATCGCACCAGTGATTCATAACCGTCTTATGCCTCTTTTCAAAAACAACGGTTTACGATGAAAGTAAAGTCGGAAATCTTTTCAGAAAGAAGAACCGTTCAATTCTCAAAAACTCAAAAGCCTTTCAAAACGGTTTATCTATGCGGAACCAAAATAGCCTTTCATAATTTATTCCAAACCAGAAACACAAAACCGAAATCAGTCATCAGTTCATCTCTTTCCAACCACGGCCCTAGGCCCAGACAATCTAACCAACAACCAATCACCACAATCCAACAGAGTCCCAGATGCAAACACCGATAGGAAGTTCAAGCACAAACAAACAGTTATTACAAGTAGAACAGTTAGCAATTAATCACATAGGCAAACCAAGTATAATATGCACACCCAACCAATGTCACACAAATGCATATGATGCATGCCTGTCCCTAGTGGCTGATGATATCATCTGTCGGTTATAGAGCCAACCCGACAAGTCCTGGTAGCTAACCATTGGACTGTCCCTCTGTCGTGCATCCCCAACTCGAGTTGTACTCATCATAAACTTGATCATAATCATGATCCATATCCATCACCCTCACTGGTGAATATTTACGGGGGCGAGCTCATCCGGGCCTTTCACAGTGCCCGGCCACACTTACGACATAGGGTCAACAGAGTATCAAGTCTCGACCCGGAGCACGTGGTGGCTAGCCACTGCTACTACCCAGGGAAACTCGTATCTCAGATAGTGGAAGTGCAACATTCACATTTATCAATGATTCAGCATAAACATGCATTCAATCTCATCCATGGATCAACATCCATCTCAGCCATCCGGCTCATGGTTCAGTCCAGAACCAGCCAATATTCATATCATACACAGCCATTCCGGCTCACGGTTCAATCCAGAACCAACCAATATGTATAATCATACACAGCCATTCCGGCTCACAACAAAACAGCACTTCCACCATTCAACATCATTAAATTCATAAAGTCGGCATTTAAGCCATAAATCATTTTCTCAATTCATTTCACTTTGAAATCGAGTTTCAACTCTTTTCAGCCTTGGCTTTAAAGATCTCATTTCTCAAATCATCTTAGTCTCATAAGCCACTTTTACTCAAGGTAAATTTCCCTTTGAAAACAATGCCACTCTCGGCATCCTCTTTCCAAACTTCCATAACCATGGCAAGTTAAAGATTTATTTTGAAACATTCAAAATCATCCATTCAACAATGGGATTTTATAACAAAGTTTCTCGGCAGAGTCCCAAGTCTTTAGGGGAGAATAACATATCTCATTTCGGCAAATTCATTTAAAATCATTAAAACATTGGCTTTCTGATTTGAGTAAGAAAATAGGATCTAAGCCAAACCGAGTCACGTAATCTTTACTTCTTTCAAAACCATTTCCTTTACTTAAACAAAACCGGCTTCAATTCCATAATTAAATCTGAAGCGTTTCAAACTGATAAGAGAATCATTTTTGTTGTGTTAAACTAGAGTTCAAAAGATACTTTGAATCTTATTTAAAACGTCAAAATAATGAGGCTCATCAATCGAAATCCAATTCCTTTTAAAATCACGAAAACTCTCCCAAGGGACAATCTTTGTGTTTAATAGAGAAAAACATAAACCCGTTTTACCTTTTAAAACAGCCTCAAAGCAAAATTCTCTTTCGAATGACTTGTACCCAAAGACATACTGTTCTTCTTGGAAAATAAGGAGAAATCATGATTCTCTTTTCAATAATTCTTTCAAAGCATAACTTCATTGCTTTCTTAATTGTTCTAAGTAAAGGTAATAAAAGAAGCCATAATTTCACAATCCTCAAAATAGATAGGAAAGGCATTAAAATCAAAATTCCCCAATTAACATTTCAAATAAGGACTCGGATTCTATAGAAATTTCGGCAGCACCTCCCCTAAAACTTGGACTTTTGCCACCCGGTTCGGGTCCCAACTAAACCGTTTCTCATTCCTTTTCAACAGCTCAAAACCAGAAATCAATTCAAAAGCAAGCTAAATCCAACAGTCGCCTCAGTGGCATATCTCAAGGAAGCCATTTCAAAAATCAACTCAATATCAACCGATTTAACTCATTTCTAAAGCTTTAAAGAATCGGTTCAGCAATAAATCATTTATCAAAACCAAATCAATTAAAGCAACCCAGGCTGAATTTCAAGAGTATTCTATCTTTCACATCATCAAAATAATTGACTCAATTCAAACCAATCCTCAACGGATTAAACTCATTTCAAATCTTTAAAGAATCAACTTCAAACATTACATTTCACAAGCCACACAACAATTCGGCCAAACCAACATCCATAGTCATTCGAGTCAATCAAATAATACATAAGGCAGATACAATCACCAAATACACAATATCTCACATCAGTACCCATATGTAATAATTCCAATAATAAACTATAGTTTTTGGAAAGCGCCCCTACCTCGAAACGCAATTCCATAACCCAAACGCCTCATTAAGTCCTTTTCACCTCAACTCAAAATCAAAGGCAGCTTCAAAGCACAGCCCCACACATTTTCGCAGCAGCATAAACAGCTCTAAATTACAACAAGCAACCTCAGTTACTAACTCTAGGAATATTAATACCATAAAGGCTTTAATACACGTACGGGGCACTAA
Organism: Arachis hypogaea; assembly: GCF_003086295.3. Taxonomy (NCBI): domain Eukaryota; kingdom Viridiplantae; phylum Streptophyta; class Magnoliopsida; order Fabales; family Fabaceae; genus Arachis; species Arachis hypogaea. The sequence continues at coordinate 131,270,228 of NC_092049.1, read as the reverse complement.
CGTAAGGCTTTCGAAACATAATTTCTTACCGGAATAACAACACGAAGTAGCTGCGGTTTCGAACCGGCCCCGGCACAGCTCCGGCGACGGAGGCAACCTCAGCCCCAACTACTCGTAACAGCAACAACAACTCTAACCGTGACATGCCATAACTCGAACTCGCCCTACGTTATCAAAACCTTAGGATTCCTACCCAAATATAACAGTGCAGATTTTCAAGGGCTCCGGAATGTAACTCTTACCGTAACTAAGGAGAAGTGACTGAACCATGAAGCGGCAGCCCTGGTAGTGATTCCGGTAGCGGAAACTTGCAGCAACTCCTAGCACACAGCCGCATCACAACTCTCATGGTAAAGATGAACTTTAATGGAGAAGGAAACTGAAGACGGGTTAAAGCTTACCAAACGACACCAGTTCCAGTGGCAATTTCCGGCGGCAGCAGCGGTGGCCCTTCTCGGCGACCGGAGGCACAGCAGCCATGGCTGACGACGATTCAAGCTCCATCAATGGTGGCTTGGACCACAGGATCCCAGGCAGCAGTGGCGGAAGAAGGTCCCCCTTCGCGCATCCCCCTCTCTCTGTGCGCGAGAATGTGAAGGTGGCCGCGCGGCTCCTCTGCAACGACGGCGGCCACTCCCTCATTTGGCGCGGCGGCGACCAGGGACTGAGTGCGGCTCCCTCCTTCATGACCTCCTCTCTCTCGCCTGAGTTCTGACCAGCGACGGCGTCGTCTTCAATGGGCAGCAGCGGAGTTGGGAGAAGCAGCGGCGACAGCAACGCCGTCCTCCACCCCCGCGCGTGTGCTCTCGGTTCGTGGGTCACCAAGGACGGTGACGCGGCTCGAAGCCCCAGGGGCGGCAGCGACAAGGCGCGAGTTCGGCCCCTCTTCGACGCCTCTTCTCCGTGACGGTGGTAGCAGCGGAAATGGGTTCGACTGCGAGGCATGGTGGCACGGAGGCGAGGCAGCAGACGTGATCGACCGTGGCGGCAGCAACTCCTTCCCCTGGCCGGCGCGCTTCCTCCCTTATTTTCCCCATTTCTGTTTTCCCTTTCTGCTTGCCTTGATTTCTGGTTTCACCGTGGATTTGGGTGATAGGAGGGAAAGGGATAGTGACGGCTAAGGGTTAGGGATTAGGGTTTCACTTTTGAAACTTAGGGTTAGGGGCAATTCGGTAATTTCATATAAGAGTAGGGGTAATATAGTAATTGGAACTCAAATTAAATCCAACACTATTCGTACTTAGAAAATACTATTTGCTCATCAACTTTACAAATTATTTTCTAAAATAACAGTATTAACATTTAAAATATTAATTATTTAATCCAAATCATATAGAAATCCTTATTATTTCACAACTACCAACTTTATAACTTGAATATAGAAAATAATCCAATAATTACAAAATTGGATAATAATCATAACTTATCTCAAATCCAATAAATCAAAACTTGCCTTAATTATCTTTAATAAAATGATTTCCGAAATTAAGGCTATAAATAACTATATGATTTGAGACTTGATCATAATAAGACTTTTCAAAAGTTCTGGGTCTTACACGCCTTGTACATGCAGCAACCTATTAGCTAGCGGCAAACCCTTAAATGGATCGGAGTTCAATACCACAACGGATTAGTCCTTGCCCTGTCGATCAAGTTGTGGAATACCATGGGAAACCAAAAAGAAATAGATGGAAGCGCAAAGACCAGTTTACATTTTATTGCATACATAATTAAATCAAATAAAAGACATAACATTTTTTTTTTTAAAATTGGTTGGACTTAATTAACTTATAATCATGTACTATGGAGTATAGATTTAATCTATTAGACACCTATTATTTTGTTAAAATTCTAAAATTTACAATAAAAAAATATTTAATCTTAATGACATATTTTTTATACATATACTTGTATGATATTTATATTTTGTAAATAGTAAAAATTAAACGGCATTTACAAATTTATAATATTATTATTATTAATATTATTTTTAATAATAAAATAATTAACAGTTATTAACCGTTTAGCATGGTAAAAATAATAACAGTAATTCTTTATTCGTTGAACCATTGTATTGTTTGACAAAAAAATATCTTTTTGAGTGTATTTCATAAATGAAACAACATGTACATTGATAAGACATGTTTGTTAAATTTAAAATTCATTGAAAAAGTCTTAATCATTAAATAATTATATGACTTTTGATTACTACCCATAATATATGAATGTTTTAAAGTCTGCAACAAAAGAAAATAAAAAAGTGCGCTTTTAATTTTCTTGTACAAGAAATTTAAAATTTTTTTATTATTCTTAATTAAAAAATTCATTAATTTCATTGTATTTTGAGAGAATATTGTCATCAATTCTATATAATTAAATATAAGGACAAATATATATCTTTCTAAAAAAAACAATCTAATCGCTTTTTGAAATCATCTTTATATACTCTTATAAATTTGAATGGATCTCAAAATTTGAATGGATCTCAAATTTATATACTCTTTATATTGATTATTTTAAAATTTGAATGGATCTCAAATTTAAAGGTAGATCATCAAATATTATTAAAAGACTCTTTTGTTAAAATTACATTCGAAAAGATCAAACTAATAAAAATTTTCTAAAAAATTTAAAACCAGAACATATTCCGAAAATTATTTTTTATATATAAATATCAAATAGTGAATAACAAAAATCTTTAAATATTGTATACGTAAATATATAGCATGAATAAATTTTACATATTATAATATCTAAAATTGGAAATTGTGCAGAATTGTGTAATATATTATAAAGAAAAAGATCTAACGTCTAGGTGGATAATTAGACATATATTTTATGATGGGTATCAATTAAAGAAATACATTAAAAAAACTAAAAATATAGCACAAGAATCAATAGGGATATGTCGAAGGGGATAAAAATATATGCAAAATTCCAAAGTATTAATAAGGATGTATTTTTTTCCTTTTTTCAAAAATAAAAGATTACATATGGCTGGATCGGACAAAGATTTGAACATTAAAAGAAACATGAATATAAAAATGAAATTAAAATGATAAGGAAAAAAAAACATACTCGTAACATGCAATGTAAATTATCTATGCTTCTGGAAGAAATAAATTTGTAATAAATGTATTTTGTGAATAGATTTCAACCATTTTACAATTGACACGCTATTTATTTAATTTATAGGATTAATGATAAAATTAATCACTAAAAGATGGTTTGTTCGTGGAATTCATTCTCAAAAAAAATTTTCAATCAAATTAATCTATAAAAAATTTAAAATTAATTGCATTTGTTCTTTCGTTAATAAATTAATATTTTTCATTAACAATTGACACTGACATCAAGAATATCTCCTCAACCTTCATAAATTATTAATCTCCTTTTGTCATTTTTAAACTTTTCATCATATAGTAAAAAATAATTATTTTTTATATTTGCTATGAATCTCTAAATATTTTTCATAGGACTGTCAAAAATACATAAATCAAGAGACAGTATGAATCATAATAATTCATATCATTGAGAGTTTCTTCCAAATTAAGCCCACATAAGTCATGATTTTCCTCTTCTTTCATAAATTATAACAAAAGAATCCTCAATCATGGTTTTTAGTTTGTCAAATTGTAAAATTCATAGCAATTAATCATATTTTTAAGACAATCAAAACAACAATGTGCAAGTAAAAGGGAGGAAAATTTCACATATCATGTCAAAAAAATCATCCTCTGTTAAGAGATGAAAAGGAGCATGCATTTTTAGTCCCTGACAATTTTGATGACACACTGTTTTCGAAAACAATAGCTTCACTTGGTAGCGTTCTGCCTTAAGCTAAGGTTGTTCATGAACTTCTTTGAAGAATTAAACCCACCATTGTTCGTTCAAGACACGAGATTCAAGCTGAAATCTTTGTTCTACCTTGCTCCTTTGTTGACATCATCGCCAATGTCATCGTTATCCTTTGTTTAAATCTTTCGACACTAATTTAATTGAAAAACCTATTGAAAGACAAATTTGATGATCAATCCATTTTTTAGAGACTAATTTGGCTATTAATTCTTAATTTATAAAAAAAAAGTTTTGCATGATTAACACGCGCGTAACTTGCTCGTCTACGTGATACCAACTAAGTTCACCAATGATTTTGAATTTGAAATTTGAATTTCTCGACGGTCTTCTCTCATGGGTTGCTTGAAATCCTGAACTTTCTCACGATAAAAATTTTATTAAATTTTTTTTTACAAAGCTACTATTAGATTGAAAAAAAGTTAGTTTTTACAAACAACTCTACTAAATAACGTAACCAATTAGAGATGTAACTAACCAGTGAAAAAAAGGTGCCCATTAATGGAAAAAATAGTACCCGAACTCCATAGCTACCTTAATTTCCATTTCACTCCCATTCACAATAAAAAAAAATAACCACAAAGAACCAAAAAAACATCCGGAACATAACAAAAAAATATCTAAAATCATTGTGAAAGATTATCCAATACCCTTTCATTTATGGTAAAGAAAAATGCATCCTTTTTGGATATTGAAATATCCAAAACCTAACAAAAGAGATATCCAAAATAATTTAAAAAAATCTAAAACCTAATAAAAGGAGACATACAAAATTATTAGAAAAAGAATATAAAAAAACTAAAGAAAAAAACATTTAAAATTATTCAAAAAATAATAATTCAAAATCTAAAAAAAGAAACATCAAAATTAAAATATATAATATAACATCCCGAGTTTTTGAAAATTAAATAATGAGTTATTTGTGAATTATTAGAGACTTTGAATTTAAAATTAATTAGAACTCATGATTTTCATAATAATTGGATATTTTCTTATTTAAAATTTAATGTTTTAGTAATTGAAAAATAATGAGAATTTCATATGATTTAATTTGAATATTGAGACTTATGAATTTTATTTTATGAATAAAAAAATTAATTAATTTGATTATCTCTAATTGTTAAATTAGAGTATTTTTCTGAAAATAATTGATAATTGATAAGTTGATAATTAATAATTATAGTTGGTTTTCAATTACTATTCTACCTTTTTATTTTACTAAAATTTCTATACTACCTAAGACCCTAATCTAACCCTAAGACACACTCCCACTCACAGAACAAATACCCTCACCAAACCATAGCCGCCATTCCCCCAATGAAAATAAAAGAAAGAAAGAAAGGGAAAGAGAGAAAAGGGAGAACGGAGGGGGGAGGGGAACCGACGGAGAAGAAGAAGAAAGGGAGAAGAGGGAGGAGAGAGCTGCCAAGCCGTCGTCATTTCTGCTCGGGGCCATCGCCACCGTCGTGCCACCGAGTGGAGGAGGACCAGAGCTATCGCGTGCGGGAGATGACGATGCGCAAGCCAAAGATGCAGAGAAGAAAGCTTCATCTTTGTCGCTACCGCGTCCTACATCGTCACCACTATGGAGTTGCTTCGTCGTCGTCATAGTCATCTTTGCTGGGGTTGTGAATCGCTGCTGTGACAGTGCGCATGGAGAGGGATTTCGAAGAGAGAGAAAGGGAGCTCCGACGGAGTTCGTCACTGAGTTGCGTCGCCGTGCTTCTAGGCACTGCCCTTGTGGAGTCCCCACTGGTAAGGGCATTCTTCCTTCTAATTTCCATTTCCTTTAACTTCTGGGAATATTGTTGTCATTGCTTGCCATTATAGCCGCATCACTGCGCCTCTGGTAGTCGAAAATCCACCAACGGAGATTTTGGTTGCTGCCGTCACTAGAGGTAGTTGCCAGAGCTGCCACTAAATCGGTTTAGAGGTCGTTGCTGCTTCGTTCTTTTGTTGCAGTAAGTTTTCATGCTTGAAAGCCCTAGCTATTACTACTTCGTTGTATGTTTATTGAGATTTCACGATGTTAATGTCTTAGGGTTGAGTTGCGGTAATTTCATGCTGTGATTAAAGCTGTTGTGGTTGTTGTAGTTTTGGATAATGCGGTTGTGGTCGCTTGGAAATTTTTGTGATTGCTGCCGCTGCTGCAGATTAACATGAAAAGAGGGTTTACTGTAACACCCTACCACACAGTGCTTTACACCTAGGATGTAAAACAGAGGTAGCAAGGCGCTACGACCTCTAAAAATAAAATTATATATATATATGTATATATATGGAAAAGTGTACAGTATACGAGGAGCCTTGAAACACGGATAAAACAAAAATCGCAAAAATAAAAGCGCAATGCTCAGGAAATGTGATTACTTGCGTACGAAGAAACTAGAGTTCATGAGTATAATTAAATGGAAGGTAGGAATATAGGGTAAAAGGTACAAAATAACAAGCTCCTAACTCAGCCTGCGAAGCTAAGGCTGGCCGGAGAATATTTACATACATATAAACATAGCCCGATATCCAAAATACATATATAAAACCCTAGTTCTCTATAATCCTCTAAGAAGAGCAAAATAAACAAGTATATCAGAGGAGAATCTATATATACATATATCAAAAGATCAAAAGAAACCCCAAAAGAAACCACTTCGCTGCAAAAGCTCCAGACGCCTAGCGAAGTGCCTCTCGACATGCATCTGAAAAACAATAACATAGTATGGAATGAGAACCAGAGGTTCTCAGCATGGTAAAGGTGCCACGCATATAAGATATAAGGTCCTGAAAATGCCAGAGGCAATCCTAGAACGCCAACACTCATATTATAAAACTTAGAGAGCTAAAACAGAAACCATAGATCAGGGTGGTTCTCTAAGGCTTTCTAAACTAAACCGATTTCTTAAAATCTAACTAAAACTGAACTAGAATCCTAAATCTCTCCACCTTTCCTCCATTCCTCCATCTCCGATGATATTACAAAGACAAACAATTAAACAAAGGCAGACACAAGTATAATACAAATAGTACAAATAGCAAGTGTAACAACTAGCATGTTATAAGCAGTTAGGCATTCCTAGTTAATGCACAATCAAACAATTCAAACAATATGCACATAATGTATGCCTGTCCTATGGCTGATGAGGCTCATCTGTTGGTTATCAAGCCAACCCGACAAGTCTGGTTTGCTAAACCCTTGGACTGTCCCCCGTCGCGCATCTCCATGAGTCTATGCATAGCTTTTTCTCTTTTCATTCATAATTCATACATTCATATATATATATATATATATATATATATATATATATATATATATATATATATATATATATATATATATATATATATATATATAACTTTACTCAATGGGGGATAACCATTCCCGGGAATTTATACGTGCCCAGTCACCCTTACGAGGTAGGGTCAACAGAGTATCGAGTTTCAACCTGGAATACGTGGTGGCAAGCCACGGTACGTTACCCAGGGAAACTCGTATCTTAGATAATCATTTATCATTCATTTATAAACATTTCATAGCCATTCATTCATATAATTTCACTTTTATATATAACTTATCATAACCCGGAGCAAGTGGAGCGAAACCACAACCCTTGCGTCTGACCGGGGAGCCTCTATACTAACCAACCCAGGAGGTACGTTCTCATATGCCCAAGAGGAACAAAAGAGGGGATCCTAACCTCCCACCATCTCACTGGGGGCGATTTTACAATACCAGGAGGAACAAGGAAGGGGATCCTCACCTTCCACCATCTCTTGGGGTCGCACTTTCGAGAAAGAGTACTCAGATAATGTAACATTCATTCTTTTCGTTAGCCAATTGCATAATTTAAGTAGTATATATATACTTATACATATTCACCCTACCTCCTCATACCTAAAACATCACTTCTTAAAATTTCTTCATCCCCAAGTTACTTCCATTTCCTAACTTCAACTTATTACTAGGCCTATCATTATGTTCTAGGGCTTAAAAGGTAAAAACAGAGGTTTAGAGGTTCGAAATGTAGCTTTAAATCACCAAAACTTGATTGCTGAAAATATAGGGTTCGCGTATGCAAGCAACTTACTCGCGTACGCAAGGGCTGATTTCCCATTGCTCGCGTACGCATCCCACTTGCCCGCGTACGCGAGATGCCCAACCCGTAGGGATTGGTCGCGTCGCGTGCAAGTGGTCGCATACGCAACCCTCTAAAGTCCTTTGATTGCGTACGCATGCACCACCTCGTGTACGCGAGATGCCCAACCCGTAGGAATTGGTCGCGTCGCATGTGGTGGCTCGCGTACTCGAGTTATGCAGAAATGAGAAAATGCTTAAGTTGCAGAATTTTCACCTTTTCAGTACCAAACTTCCGACGCGCATAAATTTTTTTTAAAACATTTTTCATCCGTTCTTCGAACGGCATAGACTTCACGAACCCCACTTTCATATGAAATAAATTTGAAATAATTTGGGGGTTTGGAAGCCGAGTTATGGCTCGCCGAAGTTCGGCCCAAAAATCAGTTTCTACACCAAAAACCTCAACCTCAATTTTTTACCAAAAAAAGATTTTCACAAACAATTCCAAGGTTTCCCATAACACCAAAACAATCCAAATTACCTTCTCCACACCCTCATTCTTCCCATAACATACAACACATCATTTAACTACTCAAAAACCAATCAATCATATCCAAAGCAATCATGAGATATCAATGAAACAACAATAACAATTTCATATTCATAAATCCTCACTAAATCACCATCAACCATAAGAAATAGTCATCATTCCCTTTCTCACACTCATTCAGCATCCTCCATAAGTTTTACTAAACATTAAGCACAATCATACATCCAACCTATCCTATGGTCATCTAGCCTAAGTTTTCACAGAACATTATATATCAAATACGTGAAATCTAAACCATTAATTGGCCAATTTTCACGTATTTCCCAAGGCACCCACTTAAGCGGAGAGCAAACCCTCAACACCACAATCCAACTCTATCACCAACCAAGTTCCAATCAAGCTTCTAATGGCTCCAAAGACTTCATATCATACATACATACACACCTAACACATATATAACATATTTATACCCAAAATACTTAATCAATGAATTAGTTAGGGTTCTAGGATTCTCACCTTACCAATGGGAAATTGGGACAAGACTCGGCAATTCCACCAAGTTAATTCGATCCTAAACACCGAAATCATACAAAATCTCAACACCAAAGCCCAAGAAATTCGAAACTGGAAATAAGGAAATTGAGGAATAAAATGTGACTTTTTTACCTTACAATGTTCTGGGCTTTGTAGAGCTCGACGCTGCGGACGCGTGGCCGTAAACGGTGCGAAGATCAGAGCTCCGGATCAAAAGTTACGTGGATTTGAATGAAATCAAGGATTTTGGAACTTAAGGTGTTCTTCCCCTTGTTTGCTTGCTTCCAGTGCATTTTGCATGCAAAAATGGGAAGAATGAGCTTCAGCTAATTTTATTTAATGAGCTAGTTGGGCCCACGGGTCCGGTTCGATCGGTTCGGTCCGTTCGGTCTAATTTTGGGTCAAATTCTTTTGAAATTAGCGTCAAAATTCTTGTTTTAATTAGCTCTATCTTATTTTACTATAAAATTTATATTTCTAATTTATTTTATTAAAAATTAATTTAATGATTAATTATTTGCTAATTTTGCGAGGTTTACATTTACTGCGTTAAAATCGCTGCGGGCTTAACTTGATTTCTTGAGGTAGGGGATTTATTTTAAAATCAACCATTTTAAATTATGAATGCCAAGAAACCTGATGAATAACTGCAAATAATTTCTAATTGTTTTGTATAGTTAATTGATGAATTGAGTTGAGTTGAGTTTGTGTTTGGTTTGGAATTATTGCAATGATGGTTTATTTGTGTCTAATTTTTTGATTATTGAGAATGAGTTCTTGCTGTAAATTTTGATTATATTGATAATATTATTTTGGTTACTAAATTGAAATGGATATTTAAATACTGGATTAATGCTGGCTATTGATAGTCATAAGTTTGAAAATTGGATATTCTTTTAGGGTGTTAAGGTTAAATTTTGAAAGTACTTGAGAATGGATTGAAAGAATGCTTAAGGAAGATAAGGAAAAGTTTAAGGAAATATATAAGGTTAAGGGTATCCATAAAGAAAAGATAAAGTTAAGAAAAAGGTTAAAGAAAAAGGTTAAGAAAAAAATTAATAAAAAGGATAAAGATAAGGACATGAAAGGTTTGAAGATTAAGGTTAACTTCTAAAGAAATAAGGTTTGAGGAATAAAGTTTGAGGAAGATTGAATAATTTGAATCAAATAATCTGATTTTGAGCACAATCTCATGAGAAAGGAAAAATATAACGCTTACTTGAGATATTGTGCATGAGACTCAATGGGGATGCTCACTTGAGACCCAAAGGATAAGGCTCAGGTGGGACAGCGATATGTAATGCCCACTTGAGATCAGAAGGAAGGCTCCCCATGAGGATGGCAATATGTAATGCTCATGGAAGGGCGTTGGCTAAGATAGGGATGGAAATACGTAACGCCTATCTCAGGACCATTATCGGGTATCAGACAACGAACTGACGCGTGAGCTCATGGCCTGAATAGGAATAGACATTCATCATGTGCATTTGTATGAAATACTTGTATGTTTGTATTGTGTATGTTGCTTGTGCTTGTTGGTTTATAAAAATGACTGTGAACTGAGGTGATTGAGGATAGATTAATGTAACTGAAAATTACTTTAAAGAAATGTGATTTGAAAGAAAACTGCTAAATCATTTAAAGTAAGAACTTAGAATTTTAAATGTTTAGTAAAGGAGATTATTCTTGAAAGATAAGAGAGCTATATGCATTTATTCTTTACTTTTATGGCATTCTCGACCTCTACTGAGAACGAGTGGTTTAGTTCTCACCCCAAAATTTTCACCCCTTTCAATGTCACAAGCTTGAAGAATCAGTGTGAAGCTGCAGACAGATAGTGAATTATGTTTTCTAAACCTAATTGCCTTCATAGAGTCCCCTTGCTCTTGTTGCTTAAGATTTTATTTTATACAGAGGGATAGGTATTATACCTGAGTTTCATTTGATTTCACTGGTGTAATATTTATTATTATTAATATTTATGTGATTATTATTACTTGAAGATCTTTGATATATGACTTTAAAGAATAAAAGCAAAAATTTTTCTGGAGTTTTCTTAAAACTGAAATGCGACATCGATATAAAGGCTTCGTATTAAAATGATAATAAAGAAAAATAGGTCAGTAACACCTTACCTTTAGTACGATCATGATGAGTTAGGAGTTTGGTCGTTACATATAACATAAAAAAAAAACAAAAAATAAAAGAAACATCTGAAACTAACAAAAAGAAACATCCAAAATTGTTGTAAAAGATTATCCAAATCTTTTCAATTATAGTAAAGAAGAACGTATCATTTTCGGATATAGAAATATCCAAAACCTAACAAAAGAGAGATATCCAAAGCCTAACAAAACGAGACATTTAAAATTATTAAAAAATGAGTATCCAAAAACTAAGAAAAGAATCATCTAAAACTATTAAAGAATCCAAAACCTAAAAAGAATAAACATCCAAAATATAAGAAAAAGAAACATCCAAAACATATAACAAAAATGCATCTGAAATCTAGGAGAAAGGAATATAAAAAATTAGTACAAAGAATCATTCAAAACTTAGAAGAAGGTCTGGGAGTGACGAGTTTGATGTCAAGGCATCTCGTTAAGAGGCTTTTGCTGAACTGGGAAGTGGGTTGATGTGGCCTTGCACTGAAAACAGCACCAACTGAACATGAAGCTCTTTTTTGTCGTTGAAAGCCATGGTTTCACAAATAAAAACTAACAGAGGGATGGAGATATTGTTAGATTGTTATTATTTTTTATGAATATTGATTAATGAATATGCAGGACAATAACTTGCAGGGGAAGGCCGCGGTACAAGGAATTGCTGAGGAGGCGCACATCACGACACGAGGAATTGTAGGGTAAGGCCTGCGCGTCATGGGACGAGGTGTTGCATGGAAAGGCGCAGCGCCACGACGATCATGGTTGGAGGGGGAGGGGCGTGATGCCGCTGAGAGAAGAGTTGGGGGAGGATGCGGCGGCGCACGAGCGGCGATGGACCTTGAGGGTGCTCGGAAGGAATTGCAAAGGGAGGTAACGACATCGCGTGGAAGAGCAATTGGAGGGAAAGATCACGCTAAGGGTTGAGGTTGGATGGCGCGTGTTTTTGAACCTAGTCCTTACTTTTGGGAATTTCAAAATAAGATTTTTAAAAAGTTGTTCAAATTTGTTATACATATTCGTTACCTATACTTTCTCTTCTACAAAAGAAAAACATCTTTTTATATTAAATGTTAAAATTTTTTAACATAAATATAAAATCCGTGTAAATCACTTATGTGCATTTACACGAAATTTACATAGATTGTTATTTTTGTACTAAATAAATATGTGCAAAATATTTTGGATTATTTTAAAAAATAGTTAAAATTAATATAGTAAAAAAATTTGAGGCTGATTATATACAAATTTATAATAGAATTGACTTTTTAAAAACAAGCCTCAAATCTATGTAAAGTTATTATGCATGTTCAAATGAAATACAAACAAATTTTAATATTTGCCTTAAACCTGTTACTAATTTGTTTAAAAAAATTTTGTGCCACCAAAAAATGTTTGACAAAAATTTTGGGACCAAACTTAGCTGAATTTGAAACTACTTTTTATAACCTACACCAAAATCTATTAAAAAAGTTAATTTTAAACAACAAATATATTTATTTGATACTTGATTTGATGGCTAATTTTTTTATAAACTAAATTGACATTATTAGACAATAATAAAATAAAATTCAATTTTCAACAATAATTTTTTTCCCATAATTATTTCGGACAAAATTTTAGGCTTTATTTTTTTCCTTTAATACTCATAATTTTGAACAATAAATTATTTCCCATAATTCAGCTAGCAGATGCGTTGTTAGTCCAACGTATAGGTCACACGTTGGATCTGTTATTCTATATGGACACATGAGAGAAAAAGACTACCCTTAGAGGTGGAGCCACCCATAGTGGATAATTCGATTTGATTTATGTATTGAGAACTCCTTTACTGATTCACTAATTAGTATCAACTACTATTTTCTAATTAAAAATTACTTTGATAATAATGTTTATATGGTTTCATGTGGATTATAAATATATTGTCTAGTTACTGAATTGCAAAACTCATTCCGTTTTTTTAAATTATTTTTAGAAAAAAATACTTAAATATGTGAGCCCTTCTATTCAAGAGTAATGATCTGCAATTGATACCTATTTTTTTTTATTGAGTTTCTAGATGTCATATGCTCTGTATATCATACGCATAATCTAACCATATTATCTATTTTATGCTTTTTGTTAAAATAATGTGTAACTATTCTTTCTAGTATTTGTAAATTTATTAAAAGTATTTGTAACTTTCTTATTCGACTTATATCCAAATTTGTTAAGTTTGTTAGGGGACAATTTTTCTAAGCACAAGTCATAGCTCATTTTAGACCGTGACAGTTTATTTTGGCATATTTAAGGTGAATGCTATAGTACCTAAAAAATGGTGCCTACTTACCAAAAAAAGTTAAAAATTAATATTTAATTTAAAATATATAAAAATAAATAATTTTAAAAAAATCAAAACTTATTACAAAAGATAAGTTAGGCAAAACTTAGGCACCAACTCATAGACACCATAAAATTGGCCAATTAAAATTGCTAAAGCTCAAGTCTTTCGAAGTAAAAAATTATTTATTCTCCAAAAAATATATTGACTTGTTAAATTTGATGCTAGGGATTAATTATAAATGCTCAATTGACAAATCCAGTGATAGAATCGTTACATATCAACCATCTAGAATTTAATATATAAGCTGATCTAGATGAAAATCTAATCTGGATTCAATATATTTTGATAATGAATCCCTTCTCAAAATCATGGAAGAAAATCTATTTTGGATTCAATACGTTTTGGTAATTAAGCTCCTTTTTAAAATCTGAGGAGAAAGTAGAGGCTGGGTAGGAAGCAGAGTATGGGGAAGAAGTTAAGGGCCGAAATGTGGTTGGACCAACGGATCCATTGTATACAACTGAGTCTGACGTATGAGCACGAAAATCAAGAATTGAGATAATCTTGATCAGTTCCAAACTCTATCAATGACCATGCAATTTACCAATGGCTAGGCCATCTGGCCATTTCTGATTAACCATCAAGCATGAGTCGTTGGTGTAACACCCTAACTACCAAAGCTCACACTTCCGGCTGTGCGACTCTGATAGCTCGGACATTACGACGACACTTATACTATTTAATACTAAAATATGAGCCTGTTTGAAACTTTAAACCACAATACCGCTCCCAAAAGTACTTTTGTTCGATAACATACAACGTACGTCCATACATACCATACAACTTACAGAAACTCATAAAGAGTACATCCATATATATACACATACAAATATATAAATAATATTACAGACATTAACCAATACAATTCCTATCCCTCTTACAGATTATATCGAGGTAAAGGCGAGGGTACAATAAACCATAACTAAAACAATATAGAGCATCACAACAACAATTAAATAAACTCTTCGTGACTTCTGCGCCCATATCCTGAAAGGGGAAAAATGTAGGGGGTGAGAACATCATCCTCGAAAGGGTTCTCAGTAGAGGGTTTTTGGGAATTACTGTAATAGGATACATGAAGATAAACCGTACCAGTGATTAATAACCGTCTTATGCCTCTTTTCAAAAACAACGGTTTACAATAAAAATAAAGTCGGAAATCTTTTCTGAAAGAGGAACCATTCAATTCTCAAAAACTCAAAAGCCTTTCAAAACGGTTTATCTATGCTGAACCAAAACAGCCATTCATATTTTATTCCAAACTAGAAACACAAAAACCGAAATCAACCATCGGTTCATCTCATTTCAACCACGGCCCTAGGCCCCAAACAGTCCTACCATCAACCAATCACCACAGTCCAACAGAGTCCCAATAGCAAACACAAATAGGAAGATGCAAGCACAAACAAACAGTTATTGCAAATAGAACAATTAGCAATTATTCACATAGGCAAACCAAGTATAATATGCACACCCAAACAATGTCACATAGATGCATATGATGCATGCCTGTCCTAGTGGCTGATGATATCATCTGTCGGTTACCAAGCCAACCCGACGTGTCCGGTAGCTAACCCGGACACAGTCTCTCTGTTGCGCTTTATTATCATTAGAGGGTATCTGCGCCCTGTCGCCATTAGAGGGTATCTGCGCCCTGTCGCCATTAGAGGGTATCTGCGCCCTGTCGCCATTAGAGGGTATCGGTGCCCTGTCACCCTTACAACCAGAGAGAAAACACAAGCATACTCGCATACAACATTCATCTCAGCCATCCGGCTTAAATTCACCATTCATTTGATTGCATACATGCATTTGTACTCAACCATGGATCACCATCCATCTCAGCCATCCGGCTCACGGTTCAATCCAGAACCAGCCAATTTATCAATAAATACAGCCCTTCGGCTTAAGTTCATAATTCATAATCAGCCATACGGCTCACAACTCATTCGGCAATCAGCCATAGTTCAATAGCATACACAGCCATTCCGGCTCATAACAAAATAGCACTTCCGACGTTCGACATCATCAACTTCATAAATCGGCATTTAAGCCATAAATCACTTTTCTCAATTCATTCACTTTAAAAGTCAAATTTCAACTCTTTTCAGCCTTGGCTTTAAAGATCTCATTTCTCAAATCACCTCAGGCTCATAAGCCAAATTTTCTAAAAGTGAGTTCCCTTTTCAAATCAAAGCCACTCTCGGCATTCTCTTTCCAAAACTTCCAAAACCATGGCAAGTTAAGGATTTATTTCAAAGTATTCAAAATCACCCATACAACAATGGGATTTTATAACAAAAGTTTCTCGGCAAAGTCCCAAGTCTCTAGGGAAGGTCAACCTATATCAATTCCTTAAAATTCATTGAAACTCTTAAATCATAGATTCTCGGTTCAAGTAAATAAAACTGAATTTACTATAAAACCGGCCATTCAAAATCACAAGTTCCAACCCGGTCCAAAAATCAACTCATTTGAAACGGAACCGGTCCATTTGAATCAAATCACCTTCAGGTTTCTTTTTGGAATCCATTTTTCTAACTCTTCCAAAATGCCTCAAACTTAATTACTCAATCAAAAGTCTAGATTCCTTTGAAATCATTAAAAGACCCTTTTTATATTGAAATCAATATTAGAGCATCATTCTTTCCTTCAGTGATTCAAACGGTAAAAATAGTTCATTTCTAAATGGGCCGAATTCAACGCATAAAGTTCATTAAATAAATTAAGCTTGAAAACATAAATATTCTCTTAATAAATCAAATAATACAATTTCTCAAATCCAACCCTTTTTAAATAACTTTACAAACAAGAGTAGGATTTTGTAGAAATTTCGGCAGCACCTCCCTTAAAACTTGGACTTTTGCCACCCGGTTCGGGTCCCAACTAAACCATTCCTCATTCCTTTTCAACAGCTCAAAACCAGAAATCAATTCAAAGCAAGCTAAATCCAACAATTGCCTCGGTGGCGTATCTCAAGGAAACCATTTCAAAATCAACTCAATATCAACCGATTTAACTCATTTCCAAAACTTTAAAGAATCGGTTCAGCAATAAATCATTTGTCCAAAACCAAGTCGATTAAAGTAAACCAGGCTGAATTCAAGAGTACATTCTATTTTTCATATTCCCAAGAAAATTAACTCAAATCAATCCTCAATGGATTAAACTCGATTTCAAAGCTTTAAAGAATCAACTTCAAAACATTATATTTCACAAGCCGCACAACAATTCAGCCAAATCAACATCCATAATCATTCGAGTCAATCAAATAATACATAAGGCAGATACAATCACCAAATACACAATATCTCACATCAGTATCCATATGTAATAATTCCAATACATAAAACACAGTTTTTGGAAAGCGCCCCTACCTCAAAACGCAATTCCATAACCCAAACGCCTCACAGAGTCCTTTTTGTCCTCAACTCGAAATCACCGGCAAACAAAACCTCGGCTCTACTTGTTACCCTCAAAATCAGAAACAGCTACAAGCGGCATAAGCAAACCGGATTCTAACTCCTAACACAATAATACCGCAAGACCTTAATATACATAACAAGACATTAACGCGGAGGTTTCGAAACGTAAAATACTCACTGAATTAACAAAACAGCCGCAGCTCCATATCAACCTGGTAGCGGCTCCGTCAGCCACCTCATGCGGCAGCGGCAATATAAGACTCCGACAACCGCGACTGCACAACAACGTCATGACGATAAAGACCCATGAATAGAAAGGAATGAAGACCAAATGCAAGGACCCTTACCGGCAGTGGTTTTCCGATGGCTAAGCTGCATTCTCTGGCAGCAGAAACAGTAAAAGCCTCGGCGGTGGTTTTAGCAGCGGTGGTAAGAACAGCAACCCAGGGGTGACGGCGACGCGGCTCCACCACCAGTGACCGAGGAGCGTGACAGAGGCGTTTCCTCCACTCAATGGCGTCCTCTCCTTCAAACCGGATCGGGGCAGACCTCCAGTAGTGGCGAGGCAGCAGCTTCGAACAGCAAGCCACGGTGATGGAGGACTTCGGCGATGGTGGAAGGGCAGCGGAGGACCCGCGACGGCGGAGGCACTACTGCAGAACAAGATCCCCCTTCCGCCGATCTCTCTCTCTCTCCTATTCGAGCTTCTCTCTTTGGCCCTCCGTGGATGACGAGGACTCAGATTCCACGGTGAGGAGGACGACAGCGCGAGCATCACAGCGGCGGCGGCGAGCTAGTCCGCGACGAGGAGGACGGCGAAAGCCCCACGCTCAGCCTCTCCCTCTCTCCGACGCTACCCTCTGCGAACATCCTCTTGTCGCGGAACGGCGGCAGCAGTGCGGATGGCCACTCGTAGGGCCAGTGACGGCGACGCGACGGCAGTGATGAAGCCCGACGTGCCGGCGCGGCCTCCTTTCTCCTCTCCTCTTCTTCTCCTTCGGACATCGTGCGCCGTGGGTGTTGTGCTTCTGATTCCCCCTCATCTTCTTTTCTATTTCTGTTTTCCTTTTCCATCATGGAAAAGAAACGCTGCTGCTGAGTTAGGAAGAAGGGGGTTTCGGCTGCAGCTGGGGCACGGGGAAAACAATGGGTTACCGGGTCATGGGTTAGGGTTTTAGGGTTAGGGGTAAATTGGTAATTTCACTTAAAATTGGGAATAATATAGTAATTGAAACCCAAATTAAATCCAACACTAATTATATATAGAAAATACTATTTGCTCACCAATTTCACAAATTATTTTCAATAAAATGCCCAAATCTAAAAATTAGAAATAGTATACTTAATTTCTTCATTTTCCAAAATAGCAGAATAATATTTAAAATATTATTTATCTAATCCAAATCATATAAAATCCTTATTATTTCATAACTATCAACCTTATACTTTAAATATAGAAAATAATCTAATAATTATAAAATTGGATAATAATCATAACTTATCTCAAATCCAATAAATCAAAACTTGTCTTAATTATCTTTAATAAAATAATCCCTGAAATTAAGGCTATAAATAACTGTAGGATTTGAGACTTGATCATAATAAGACTTTTCAAATATTCTGGGTCTTACAGTTGGTACGGCGCATTACTAACGTGGAGTGTGTGCAGTGTCCTAAAGTATATTTATTGTGTGATTTAAAAACTAGGTGCGTGTTAGATTGATTATATGTATAATTATTTCATATGTTAAATCATTATTAGAAAAATTATTTTTAGTGGTCATTTATTTTATTTTTAGCGGCTATAAAAAAAGCTGTTTTATGTTTTGTTATTAAAAATTATAGTGATAATTATACAATTGTCGATAAAAATCTTTTTAATAATTGTAAACAGTATATAATTGCTATTATAATATATAGTAATAACGATAAATATATAATTGTCGCAAAAATATAAGTTAAATAAGATATATAACTACCCTTATGTTATTACTACTAAAAGTGGTTTTTGTTATAGTAAATACACAAAGTAAACCTAGTATACAATAATACATGATAAAAAAATAGAGAAAATTCCACTCTCCTTTCTTGAGAGATGCTAAAATGACATTCTCCTCCTCTTTATTTGTAAAATGTATATTCTCCTCCCTTATAACTTTTAAAAAATCTCCTCTTTAATTCATTTAAAACTTTTTGTGTTAACTAATGTTAACTTTATCCATTTTTTAAGAAAAAATAAATTATTTTTTACAAAAATACCCTTTAGCAAAATTTTATTTTTTTGTAATTAAATTTTACTTACCAAAATACTCTTTAATAAATTATATTTTTACCAAAATATTTAAAAAAATTAATAATTAAATTATTTTTTTAAGATATCCTTCAGCAT
Organism: Arachis hypogaea; assembly: GCF_003086295.3. Taxonomy (NCBI): domain Eukaryota; kingdom Viridiplantae; phylum Streptophyta; class Magnoliopsida; order Fabales; family Fabaceae; genus Arachis; species Arachis hypogaea. The sequence goes on along the minus strand of NC_092049.1, from coordinate 131,250,858 downwards.
TAATTATTAAATTGTGATTTTATCAAAATTTTTGTTAACAATTATTTTTATATTTTATTATTAATTTTTTGATATCAATATATATTATTTTAACATTAAATAAAAAATCTTGGTAAAATTATTTTTCGATATCAATATATATTAATTGTTATACATATTAATAGTGGTAAGATTTTTTTATTTAATATTAAAATAATATATATTGATATCAAAAAATTAATAATAAAATATAAAAATAATTGTTAATGAAAATTTTGATAAAATCACAATTTAATAATTAAAAAATTATCAAAAGGTATCTTAAAAAAATTAATTTAATTATTAAATTTTTTAAAAATATTTTGGTAAAAATACAATTTAATCAATAAATAAATAATTTATTAAAGGGTATTTTGGTAAGCAAAATTTAATGATAAAAAAATAAAATTTTTGTTAAAGAATATTTTTGTAAAAAATAATTTATTTTTTCTTAAAAATAGATCAAGTTAACATTAGTTAATACAAATAAAAAATTTAAAATGGATTAAAGAGAAGGTTTTTTAAAAATTATAAGAAAAGATAATGTACATTTTACAAATAAAAGAAAAGATAGTATCATTTTAATATTTCTCAGAAAAAGAGAGTGAAATTTTCTCTAAAAAGTAATTTATTCTCTAATTTCAAAAGGATACCAGAACAATTATCATCAATTATTTGATTGATAATATGTAAAATAAAGTCAGTATTCAACGTTGAAATATTTAATGCGTTTCCAAATTAGTAATCTTCTCATTAATTATTAGAATATTTATAATATTAGAAACATTTTCAATTTTATTAATTTAATGTATGAATGCTTTAATTATTTAAATTTTACCATTAATACACATTCATGCATCTTTGCACAATTTTTTTAGATAAAAACACGATATTTTTTATCCGAAATGCATATATAAATACAAATCCTTCCATGGATCATCAAGAGTTCATATGAAAAATATTGATCACCATGTTAGATATTTTTTCCATATTAATTGATTCTTCCATTTCCATATGGCGCTTCCATTTTCGATAAAAAAAATTTCTCTTCCTATCTTCATT